>NW_019946693.1:8854-24055 GCF_002910315.2 Salvelinus sp. IW2-2015
GCGGCCGGCTGCGACAGAGCCTGGGCGCGAACCCAGAGACTCTGGTGGCGCAGCTAGCACTGCGATGCAGTGCCCTAGACCACTGCGCCACCCGGGAGACTATTCATCTATCTCTCACACTCTCTCTCTCTGCCTCTCTCCCCTCTCCCTCTCCCTCTCTCCCTCTCTCCCTCTCACACCCAGTACTGCGGTGCTTGCAGCTCAAGTCATTATTTTAGTGTAGGTACATCATCCTCCCGATCCCAGAAGACTGAAGTAGAACTTGTATTCGAATGCCAAAAAACAAAGAACTGGAGGATTTAATTAATACAACCTCTTTTCTTGCAGGAAGCGATTGTTTAACTTGCGATTGTTGTTTAACTAACTGCAGAATTAATTTTTGTTTACAAAATGGACCCTCAAATAAAACATTTAGAATTATAGTTCTGCCGCATATGATTGAAAACCCATTAAAAATAACAAACACGTGGCATCCTTGCACATTGAAATAAACCATTAAAAATGCATGAGTTTCTGAGGTGAAGTGTCTGTAGGTGGATAAACGCATGACGACTGGGTGAGAGTGTCGAGCTGAGAGACAGATCGCACCCGTCCAGGCTGGCTGTTGCTGCTGCTTCGCCAGCGCTGTCACGCTTCAACAGCTATACAGGCTGTTTGGCTCCTGCAGATTAATTGTCAGGGCTAAATTAACTTTCCTTCCATCCAATTGCAACCTGAAACAGCCAGGGCTTTCGAGGCTCTGGGTTCTCGAGAGTGGAGAAGGGCAGCACATCAGGAGCTGTCAGAAGCATCAGGAATCAGTTCACTGGGAGCACTAGACCAGGATTCATGGTGTCTGCTGTCTGAGTGGGTACAAGAGAGAAGGCTTCAGTTGGATCAGTATCAGAGGTACATTCAGTTAGATATATTTAGTTCAAACTGTAATGCATTGTGTAGTAAAATCCCTTGACACAGGGAGAAATTCACTTTGAACTGTGCATCCTATTCATATGATTCAATGAGGCAGCAGTAGTAGTAGTTGTGATAGTAGTTGTAGTATATTCAAGAAAGAGTACACGTCGACCTGAAAGACTTTTGCACAATATAGAACAATGAAATGTTCCTCAGAAAGTGCAAGGCTTTCATTATAGGGAAACATCATGCTGGTAAGGGTTGTCTTGGGTGGGTTAGAAAAAACCCTCTTTACTTTTATAAGCAGTGGCACAGACGAATAAATATTAATACTCAACCGAGAGCTCATGATTTTTTTATGCAGCTGAGAATCTTTTGAAATTAAATTGGCATAATAGAATTTCTGTCATTACTTCATTTTGAATTAATGAGGGCCATAACATTTTTTGGGAGTTTAAACTGCGTTGGAGAGGACTTGATCCCGATAAGAAAAGACTGTATTGTGCACCTATTTGTTTTCCAGCCAGTGAAACATCCAACAACATGGAACTGAGTGGCCTCGTCTTTGACATGTTTGCCAACCTGTCAGATTGTGTGAGGTTTTTCAGGATTGAAGTTGGTCCTGTGACACATCCAGCCTGGTTGCTAGCCAACAGACCCTCAAAATCACATACAGTGTGCTCCAAAGTAATGATGAGTGAGAAAGTTAAAGACCCACAAATAACACACCCCAAGACAACCTCTCACCATTACAATAAAAGGGGAGGTTAGCATTTTTTGGGGGGGTATGATATTTATGCCTCTAACTTTCTYACTCATCATTATTCACGTTTCATTCAGGATTATCCGTAATCATGGTTCCATCCATATTAATGTAGAAGTGTTTACAAACATATTTTATTCTTATTTACAATAAACGTGACTCTAAAGTGACACAATACATTATTTACCATTCATTTTTATTGGGCACAAAATAATCTGAAACACAACCAAATCAAAATGCAAATGAGTCACAATCTTGATATAGTCATTATATTTTGTGAATATGTGACCAAATACTTAACTATTTACATATAAGTGAATTTGTCCCAATACTTTTGGTCCCCTAAAATGGGGGAACTATGTACAAAAAGTGTTGTAATTTCTAAACGGTGTATCCAATATGGATGAAAATACCCTCAAATTAAAGCTGTCAGTCTGCACTTTAACATCATAGTCATTGTATCATTTCAAATCCAAAGTGCTGGAGTACAGAGCCACAATAACATAAATGTGTCACTGCCCCAATACTTTTGGAGCTCACTGTCGCTGGCGATTAGCGTAGTCAGCCAGATACTCATTTGGCCGTCATCTCAGCCTGGAGAGTCCTGGAGGCAATTATGAAGTGAAGAGCAGATGTCATCGGATTCTGAGCATCTTAATAGATAACAAATAAATGGATCCAAAGAGCACCGAAGGACACTGACATTTAATCACCAGGCTGATAGATTTTAGACGCTCCACGGTGACATGCAGTGAAGAACAGAGTTACTCCCTGAGAACTCCTCAATGATTGGGTCAACAGATTGCCATCACTTTCACCTGTATTGATGGGTTCCATTCCCTAGGCCCCTCCCCCTCTTGGTTTTGTTCGATCTCAGTCTCTTCCAGTGCCCCAGAGGTGCTCCAAATGTGTTTGTATGAAGTCAGTCTGTTTGTGTGTGTAAGAGAAATTAGATGGGGGTGTGGGGGGCATGAAGTCCACATGCTGAAGTTGGACCATAAAATTTTAGGTCAAAACTTTCAATCACACAGACGGTCAGAGACTGGTCTAGACATTGTCTCCATTTGTTCTCTTACTGTCTCTGTTGGATCCAAAGTTGATAAGAGGAATTGGATAAGGACCACTGTGTAGTATGGTTCCAGACAGAAGAGATGGATCTCATGTGTTCTATCTAAACACAGTGTGTTGCTGTTTTGCTGTGTTGTGTGACACTGGAGAACTAGCTTGCCAGACAGTGGCAGCCCAGTCTGTCTCTGTGCTAGTCTGATCGAGATGCATGGAGTTACCTGTCCTCAATGGCCAGAGTGTTAGCTGTCAGCGTGCTCTGTGCTATTCTGATCGAGATGCATGGAGTTACCTGTCCTCAATGGCCAGAGTTGTTAGCTGTCAGCCTGGCTCTGTCTATTCTGATCGCAGATGCATGGAGTACCTGTCCTTCAATGGCCAGAGTGTTAGCTGTCAGCCTGCTCTGTTGCTATTTGATCGAGATGCATGGATTACCTGTCCTCATGGCCAGAGTGTCAGCTGTCAAGCCTTGGCTCTGTTTGCGTGGGCTGATTTATGTAATTTCCCCTCTCCACTCGGAATGGACTCTCGCTTCCATCAAGGTAGAGGATTTAGACTCCTTTCGACCCAGCAATAAGTTCAATCTCAATTTCCACGTCAGACACATAGCAGAATGGACATTTGCAACAATGAAAAAAAAAGTTAAAAAAATATTCTCCCTTTCCGCCGTATGCTCCCTTTTAGCGATGTTACCCCAAAATATTGCTCTCTGCTCAGCAATTTCCCCAGCCAACGTATTTGTGTCTGGAGATGACAGAGCGAACGAAGCCGGGTCTCGTGCCTTGGAGGTATGTGGTTTCATAGTCATAGGGAGCGGCACGACGGCGTTAACGGGGATTTCATTGGTTTCATCAATAGACGCTCGACACACACACACACAATCACACACACACACACACACACACACACAACACACACCATCACCACACACACCACACACACACACACACACACACAACCCCAACACCACACACCACCACACACACACACACACACACCACACACACACACACACACACACCACACACACAGTCCTTAGGGACTCTGCTATAAAGTAACAATGTAGGGTGGGCAACTAATACAACAATGGGCTAACTGACAGAGAGGGCACATTAAAGTAGATGGGGCCAATCAAACGGGCAATGGTACCAATGGTAACAGAGAGGGAACCAATTATAACAGGTGCATGACAACCGGATGGGGCTAACCTATGGTTACAAACAGGGATGTGGGATGGGGCTAAACCTAATGGATACAAACAGGGATGGATGGGGCTAACCTAATGTAAAAACAGGGATGGTGGGCTAACCTAATGGTAGAAACAGGATGGGGTGGGCTAACCTAATGGGTACGTAAAAAAGACCTACATTATACTCTGCCAGATTCATAGGCCAACAACCAGGCGTAAACGGATTAAAAAAATGAAGTAAACTGACTGCGTGAGAGAGCAATATTTAACTACCTCGCTTGGATTTGTTTTGACGAGCTCCCTGTATAATGAGATCCATTGCTTTGGGTTGAATGAATAAATAAAACGCTGGTGTTCGCCGAAACCTTTCAACGCTCCGAATTCATCGCTGGTCTCATTCTCATTCAATAAAGTTGATGAAAATAGAGCATCTCATTAACAGAGCTCAGAAGGACACTGCAGACACTATAACACACTTAGGGGGGCGCCAAAGGGAACGTGATTCATTACTTGATAAAGAGAGTATTAAAGGAACATGGTGGAGTGCATATCACCCACCTGGACCATGACTCATATGATGAATACCATTGATTGAGTTTCCTGATATGTCTCAAATTAAAAGTTACTTACATATAGTGACACCAATAAAGAGCGCAGTAGCTGATGTTCAAATTGGCGATTTAAGCATATTAATGCAGTGCAGACTTCTCTCTTCCTCTACCAACAACACAGGGTGGGTCCTCCTCTATTAGATTGGACAATACTAGTCCTTTCATTTGTCTAATGCGTAAAAATGCACTTCCAGCAATCTAAATACACTTCCATTAAAGAATTCTAATCTTTTCAAACAGATATTTATTCAAATTGAGATTGATGACACAGACATATCAACAAACATTCTGTAAATTACTTCGAACAGCATCAAAAGCCAGTGTCATAATAGTAAGTCTAGGCTCAAGCTCCTTTATGAAACACCAAGCTCTTTTTTCAATGTGTGTGTTTGTGCCCGCATGCTGTCTGATGGCAGTGTTAGGTCTGACCTCAGTTTTACATGGCTGGTGGATCCCAGCGTTAATGGCAACGGTATTGATTCAGGTGCTGTAATCTGTCAAAGAAACCTGGTCGCAACCAGCTGCAAACAGGGGGCGACGCTTCCTATAAGGTCACTCTGCACCATCCTGCTCACGCACGACGTGATTTATCCTCCTCCACTTGTTAAAGATCCACCATTAAAGGACCCACAGCAAATAGAACTGAGTTAAATTAGAGACGGAGAGTTTTCAGAAGTGTACTTTCTTTGTCTGAACGCAGTTGTATCGACAGAAGTACTAGTGCTGATCGATGAGATTGATACCAGTTAAAAAAAAAGTTCTAACTGATCAACACTCCTACTCATCAATAGTATTTTGACTATACTCATATCAGAAAAAAACGATTTTAAAATTTTAGAACCTTATAAGATAACATTAAATATAAAAAATTGCCATAATTAGGATATAATTTGTATTTTATTTATCATTTGAATTACATTTCAAAATATTTACGAAATGTATTTAAAAAATGTATTATATAAATGATTCAGTCTAATCACAATTATATGTTAAATGCATCAGAAAATGTATTTACTCATTATTTCAAAATACATTCTGCAATAACATTAAAAATCAATTTATAGAATATATTTTCAAATGTATTTGTTGAAATATATTGGTAATTAATATTTAAAAATGTTATTTGGAAATGTTTAGTAAAATATATTCCAACATCATTTACATCATTTACAACTTCGGCGCCGAAAAGAGATGGCCGCCTCGCTTTCGTGTCCTTGGAAAATATGCATAGTTTGTTTTTTGACGTGTTATTCCTACATCGGTACCCGGTAATCTTGTTTCATTACATACATCGGAGGAACTACCTGAATATACGATTAACGTCACTCATCATCGTTCCTACCAGGAATTATGACGTTCGAAACGGAATCAAAACAGTGTTTTGCTTCCACCCCATACAACGGATCTGATCCCAGAGCCGGCGACCCTGTGCGACGCCGAAAAAGGGGAAAACGAGGCGGTCTCGTGGTCAGGCTGCGAGTACGGGACATCAGCGCTCCACTCCCTAGCATACTACTCGCCAATGTCCAGTCTCTGGACAAATAAGGTTTGATGAAATCGAGCACGGGTAGCATTCCAGAAGACATCAGGGATTGCAACGTGCTCTGCTTCACGGAAACATGGCTAACTTCAAGGCGCACGGAAGTCTCGTGTTGTAGCCAGCTTGGTTCTTCATGCATCCGCGCCGACAGAGAAACAAAATCTTTTGCCTGTAAGAAGAGGCGGAGGGTGGGGTTATTAGCCTATGGGGCATTGGACATGATGTAGACGTGGCGGGTTACGTCGATATGAGGGAATTTCTGATGGGGTGTGCCAGAATGTTAATTATAGTGATTTTGGGGGGGAGATTTAGGCAGGAAACATGGCGAACCAGCCCGTCTTGGCAGCCTGGTAGTTTATTTCTGGCTGTGTTTATCCATCTCATGCTAATTCTCATACTAGAAACTCATATCATTCGCTCTCTGAATATCCATAGCCTTGCATCCTAGAGTACTCACTTCTAACTCATACTCATAAATGCTTCAATCAGCGCGCAAAAAACGACATTAGTCTACCACACAGAGGACATGATCTCGTCGAGTATCAATGGATCGACCCTCGTGGCTAAATATAAGTGCGTGCGCGCAGAGCGAGAGCAGCGAGTCGAGTGCGCGTGAGAACCAGCTTGATATACTCTGACTGCTTTTAGTCAAACTGGAGAAACCACACACCCTGAGCGCATGCATGTCCATATAGCTGGGATTTTACATACCCTGATAGCGAGCGCGTGGATGTACAGCTAGCACATCTCCATACCAATTCCTCGCTATAAATTCTCTTGTGTCGGCTGTTCACTATTTTTACGATATTGCTCCACGTGAACCGATTACGCTGTGGAGACAAAAGGACTCTAGGCTGGGCAACTCGCATTTGTAGATGATTTATCTAAATACTACCCTCCCTCCCCAGGATCTGCTCGTAAGGGGTACCTTCTACCTTGCTCCAGGTAAAGTATCGCCCTGATCACTAAGAGTCCCTCGCGCCCGACCCGCCACTTTATCTCAGAGAAATCGACTCTCTCGAACTCCCTATTCCTCGATTTAACATCTCCAGCTCCTACATTATCAGAAATCTCACATGTCCAATCAAGCTCTCTCCAGGGTACTCAGCGATTGTTCCACAGCCCGCTTTGTTGGTGAGCCACCGAACTCTCTCACCCCTCGGGCTCAAGCTGCGTCGTCATAACTCTGTTCTCCGTGGAATGTGTTGCACCATTACGTTTCTGGAGCGCGCAACATTCCCTGGAGTATCGCACCCGCCTGAGCATAGGCGAAGATACAATGAGCAAATGCGAATTATTGCTGATTTCGTGTGATGCTGAGTTTCATTAGAAGGCATTGACTGTGTTCCGTACCACATGCATACGATAAAACATCATTCCCTACATACCATTCGAACGGGTTCTATTGACTTGGCATTCTCGTGATACTGAACCAGCTTTTTCGATACCCATCTTGTCTTTATACTCAGTTGCAAGCGTGTACCGGAAGCTATTGTTTTTTCTCGAATAGCAAACAGTGTAGCTATTCTCTCGCAAGGCAATCAAACAGGCTGAATCTCAGTACAGAGACAAAATCGAGTCGAAATCAACAGCTCAGAACAAGAGGTATGTGGCAGGGTCTGACAGTCAATCCGGATTACAAAAAGAAAACCCAGCCCGTCGAGGACCAGGATGTCTTGCTCCCAGACAGGCTAAACAACTTTTTTGCCCGCTTTGAGGACAATACCAGGCCACTGACACGGCCCCCTAACCAACCTGCGGGCTCATCCTTCACTGCAGCCGAGGTGAGTAAACATTGAAACGTGTTAACCCTCGCAAGGCTGCAGGCCCAGACGGCATTCCAGCCCGCGTCCTCAGAGCATGCGCAGAACCAGCTGGCTGGTTGTTTTCGGACATATTCAAGTCAATCCTTATTCCCAAAGTCTGGCTTTCCCACATGCTCAAGAGGGCCCACCATTGTTCCTGTTCCAAGAAAGCTTAAAGGTAATGAGCTAAACGACTACCGGCCCCTAGCACTCACTTCCGTCATCATGAAGTGCTTTGAGAGGACTAGTCAAGACCATAATCACCTCCACCCTACCGGGAACACCCTAGACCCACTCCAATTGCTTGACCGACCCATAGGTCCACAGACGACGCATCGCCAACCACACTGCACACTGCCCTAACCATCTGGGACAAGAGGAATACCCATGTGAGAATGCTGTTCATCGAGTTACAGCTCAGCATTAACACCATAGTACCTCCAAACTCGTCATCAAGCTCGAAGACCCTGGGTCTCGACCCCGCCCTGTGCAACTGGGTGCGGGACTTCCTGACGGGCCGCCCCCAGGTGGTGGGGTAGGTAACAACATCTCACCCCGTGATCCTCAACACTGGGGCCCCCAAGGTCGTTCTGAAGCCCGCTCTGTACTCCCTGTTCACCCCACGATCTGCGTGCCATGCACGCCTCCAACTCAATCATCAAGTTGCGGATGACACTACAGTGGTAGCTTGTCCACCAACAACGACCGACGGCCGACAGGAGGAGGTGAGGGGCCCTCGGAGTGATGTGTCAGAAAATCAACCTCCATACTCAACGTCAACAAAACAAAGGAAGATGATTGTGGACTTCAGAACAGGCAGAGGAGGCACCCCCCTATCCACATCGACGGTCAGTAGTGGAGAAGTGGAAGTTTTAAGTTCCTCGTGTGTACACATCACGGACAAAACTGAATTGGTCCACCACACAGACAGCGTTGGTGAAGAGGCGCAGCAGCGCTCTTCAACCTCAGGGGCTGAAGAAGTTCGGCTTGTCACCAAAAGCACTCACAAACTTCTACAGATGCACAATCGAGAGCATCCTGTCGGGCTGTATCACCGCCTGGTACGGCAAAACTGCTCCGCCCACAACCGTAAGGGCTCTCCAAGAGGGTAGTGAGGTCTGCAGAACGCTCACCAGGGCAAAGCTTACCGCGCCTCCAGGACACTACACCACCGATGTCACATGAAGGCCATAAAGGTCATCAAGACAACAACCACCCAAGCCACTGCCTGTTCACCCCGCTATCATCAGGAAGGCGGAGGTCGTACAGGTGCATCAAAGCAGACCGATGGACTTGAAAACAGCTTCTATCTCAGGCCATCAGACTGATGAACAGGCCACCACTAACATTTAGCGGCCGCTGCCAACATACGACTCAACTCCAGCCACGTTTTAAAAATGGGAATTGACTGGAAATTATTTAAAATGCCACTTTAGCAATTGCCACTTAATACTATGTTTAATACCCTACATTACCCATCTCATATGTAATATACTGTACTCTATATCATCTACTGCATTTGCCATCTTTTATCAATACATGTACCACTAGCCACTTTAAACTATGCCACTTTATGTTCATACCCTACAGTTACTCACCTCATACGTAGTATGACCGACTCTATACATCTACTGCATCTGCCATGCCGGTTCTGTACCACCACTCTTTTCATATATCTTTATGTACATATGTCTTTATCCCTTTACACTTGTGTGTGTGTGTAAGGTATAGTTGTGGAATTGTTGTTAGAGTATGTGGTTATATGCATGTCGAACTAGAAGCACCAAGCATTTCGCTACAACTCGCAATTAAAACAATGCTGCCACTATCACAATCTGATCGAGGTAACATACGATGTGATCAATTCAAATACTAATGGATGGATTNAAGAGAGATTTTGAACACATGATGAAATAATATCGCTCTAAACTTCAGCTGCATACTGGATCCTATTCTTAACTAACTGCTGAAGAGCTGCTTCCTGTGCTTGGCCCTCCTATGTTGAACATAATAAAGCTTCTATCCCGCGGATGTGTACAAACTCACTAAAAGTGGCGCCAGTGATAGTAAGCTTTCTTGGAAAAAGCTCAAACCTTGACCCGGAAAATAGATAAAAAACTGATCGGCGCCTTATATTCAAAAGTCTTTCCATTCTCTCAACAAATTTTAGACACAAAGCTGTGTTGCGGTGTCACTAGCAACTCACGCCTTTCTGAAGACAAAACAATGTATATGACGGAAATGCTTCATGTCTGGTGTAGATGCCCGCATCAGTAGCCACGTTGGAGACGGCAACGGTTTGTGACGTGGTAAGGGTCTGGTAAACTGACCTTTTAGATCGGCCGTCAGACCGAGGCGTCTGCCGATCGTCGTGGTCCTGCGTGCTTCTAGACCTTAGTGCTCCCTTTGACACCATCGATCACTCATCAATTCTTTTGGAGAGTACTGGACTACCAAAATTGGTCCTACACGGATCAAGTTTTGGCCTTTGGTTTAGATCCTTACCTGTCGGAAAGAGTATTCAGTTTGTTCTGTGATGGTCTGTCTCTGACAAATCAACTGGACATTCGGTGTTTCTCTCAAGGTTCCGTTTTAGTACCACTATTGTTTTCACTAATATATTTTCCTCTTGGGATGTTTATTCGAAGACATAATGTTTAACTTCAACTGCTAATGCGGATGACACACCAGCTGGTACATTTCAATGAAACATGTGAAGCCCAAATTGCGCCTCGCTAGAAAGCCTGCTGTTTCTAGACATAAGGGAAGTGATGGTTGAAAACTTTTCTACTTTTAAACTCAGACAAAAAGATGCCTTGTTCTAGGTCCCACGAAACAAAGAGATCTTCTTGTTAAGTCTGACAATTTCATCTTGATGGTTGTAAAGTGTCTCAAAATAAAACTGTGAAGGACCTGCGGCGGTTACTCCTTGACCTGATCTCTCTTTTGAACGAACATATCAAGACTGTTTCAAGTGACACTGATTTTTCCATCTACGTAAACATTTGCATAAAATCTAGCAATTTTCTTTGTCCCAAAAATGAAGCAGAAAAATTAATCCATGCATTTGGTTACTTCTAGGTAGACTACTGCACATGCTCTACTTTCCCGGCTACCCGGGATAAAGCACAAACTAACTTCAGTTTAGTGCTAAATACGCTGCTAGAATCCTGACTAGAACCCAAGAAATTTGATCATATTACTCCATGTGCTATCTTCCCTACACGGCTCCTGTTAAGGCAAGGGCTGATTTCAAGGTTTTACTGTTACCTAATAAAGCCGTTTACATGGGCCTTGCTCCTACCCTATGCTTCCGAGTTTGGTCCTGCCGTACATACCAATACGTACGCTACGGTCATACAAGACGCGGCCCTCCTATTGTCCCTCGAATTCTAAGCCAAACAGCGGGAGGCAGGGCTTTCTCCTATAGATCTCCATTTTTATGGACAGGTCGCCTACCCCATTGTGAGAGCGGCAGCTCGGTCTCAACCTTTAAAGTCTTACTGAAGACTTAATCTCTCAGTAAGGTCATATGAGTTGAGTGTAGTCTGGCCCAGATGTGAAGGTGAACGGAAAGGCTTTGGAGACACAACCACCAGCTTGTGTCTCTGCCAGGGCCGGTTTCCCCTCTCTCCACTGGGATTCTCTGCCTCTAAACCCTGTTACAGGGGCTGAGTCAACTGGCTTGCTGTGCTTACTTTCATGCCGTCCCCTTATGGAGGGGGTGGCGTCATACTTGAGTGGGTTGATTTACTGACGTGATCTGCCTGTCTGGGTTTGGCGCCCCCCTTGGTTTGTGCTGTGGTGGAGACCTTTGTGGGCTTATACTCGGCCTTGTCTCAGGATTTACGTTGTGGTCGAGAATTTCCTCTAGTGGTGCGGGGGCTGTGCTTTGGCAAAGTGGGTGGGGTTATATCCCTTCCTGTTGGCCCTGTCCGGGGGTTTCTTCGGAATGTGGCCACAGTGTCCTCCTGACGCTCCTGTTCCCAGCCTCCAGTATTATGCTAGGCAGTGTTTATGTGTCGGGGGGCTAGGGTCAGTTGGTTACCTGGAGTACTTCTCCTGTCTTATCAGGGTCCTGGTTGAATTTAAGTATGCTCTCTCTAGATTCTCTTCGTTCTCGTCTTGCTCTCTGAGACTGAGCCTAGGACATACGTCAAGGACTAGCCGGGCATTGAATGACAACCTTGCTGTCCCAGTCCGCCTGGCCTTGCTGCTATTCCATGTTTCAACTGTTCTGCCTTGCGGTTAGACGGAACGCCTTTACCGTCCGCAGACCTGCTGTTTTTCAACTCTTATGATCGGCTATGAAAAGCCAACTTGAGATTTATTCCTGATTTATTATTTGGACCATGCTTGTCATTTATGAACATTTTGAAAATCTTGGCTCTCTCTAATTTTCTCCTTCTCTCTTTCTTTTTCTCTCGGAGGACCTGAGCCCTAGGACAATACGTCGGGACTACGCGCCCGTGGTGACTCCTTGCTGTCCCCAGTCCGCCTGGCCTTGCTGCTATTCCAGTTTCAACTGTTCTGCCTGCGGTTATGGAACCCCTACCTGTCCCAGACCTGCTGTTTCAACTCTTAATGATCGGTTATGAAAAGCCAACTGAGATTTATTCCTGATTTATTTTGACCATGCTTGTCATTTATGAAACATTTTGAAATCTTGGCTCTCTCTAATTTTCCTTCTCTCTTTCTTTCTCTCGGAGGACCTGGCCCTAGGACCATGCGTCGGGACTGCCCCGTGGTGACTCCTTGCTGTCCCCAGTCCGCCTGGCCTTGCTGCTATCCAAAGTTTCAGCTGTTCTGCCTGCGGTTATGGAACGCGCCACCTGTCCCAGACCTGTTGTTTTTCAACTCTTGATGATCGGCTATGAAAAAGCCAACTGAAAATTATTCATGATTATTATTTGACCATGCTTGTCACTTATGAACATTTTTGAACATCTTGGCATAGTTCTGTTATAATCTCCACCCGGCACAGCCAGAAGAGGACTGGCCACCCCTCATAGCCTGGTTCCCTCTCTAGGTTTCTTCCTAGGTTTTGGCTTTCTAGGGAGTTTTCCTAGCCACCGTGCTTCTACACCTGCATTACTAGCTGTTTGGGGTTTTAGGCTGGGTGTCTGTACAGCACTTCGAGATATTAGCTGATGTACGAAGGGCTATATAAAATAAAATTGATTGAAAAATTGATTGATATAGGGAATAGGGCTCTGGTCTAAAGTAGTGCACTATTATAGGGAATAGGGCTCTGGTCTAAAGTATTGCACTATATAGGGAATAGGGCTCTGGTCTAAAGTAGTGCACTATATAGGAAAGGGCTCTGGTCTAAATAGTTCACTATATAGGGAATAGGGTTCTGGTCTAAAGTAGTGCACTAATATAGGGAATAGGGCTCTGGTCTAAAGTAGTGCACTATATAGGGAATAGGGCTCTGGTCCTAAAGTAGTGTCACTATATAGGGAATAGGGCTCTGGTCTAAAGTGTGCAACTATATAGGGAATTAGGGCTCTGGTCTAAAGTAGTGCAGACTATATAGGGAATAGGGCTCTGGTCTAAAGTAGTGCACTATATAGGGAATAGGGCTCTGGTCTAAAGTAGTGCACTATTAGGGAATAGGGTCCTGGTCTAAAGTAGTGCACTATATAGGGAATAGCGCTCTGGTCTAAAGTAGTGCACTATATACGGGAAACCACGCTAGTGACTTGAACGACATGACAAGACGAACTGGCACAGAGAGACAGGAAACACAGGGATAAATACACCAGGGATAATAAGCGACACCTGGAGGAGGGTGGAGACAATCACAGGGACAGGTGAAACAGACCAGGGTGTGACAGTTCCGCAGTCAGATTTGAAAAACAGAGAAGTAGAGAAAGATTTAAGACCCTCTAAACTGTTTGTCGAAGTTGGTGGCAAAGTTGTCAAAGTAGCTCATTTGTGTAGGAAGTGATGATGTCACAATGGTCTTATAGAATCTTGAGGAAATTCCATAGAACTGAATGAATACGGACAAAAACAAGGACAAACAAATGTGTAACTTAAAAAGTATAAAAGATATCAACAAGTTTTATACAAGCACATTATTCCAGACCAATCGGCACGTTTTAAAGTTTTAACTTAAAAAGTATAAAGATATGGGAAATTGTTTTCCTGGCACACTTTAGGTCCATTTAAACAAATTGAGCAACTTTTGAATGCCACAGCGTATCTGAACCTAAAATCTACCCAAAATAATTCAGGCTGTTCTGGAGGCAAAGGGGGTTCTGACGTGGCACCTAATAAACTGGCCACTGAGAGGGAGGGAGGTACTAAGCTAACTAATGGAATTGTTTTAAGATGATCATACCATGGATCATTTAGGTATTTGAGTTTGAACACTTTTAGTTTTTCCCAAGAAAATATATAAAAAATATTTTATAAAATATTTTATTTGGCCTTACCACTATAGGCTATAGATTGGATTACACACTCATAAATGGCAAAAAAGACAGTAAAAAAATAAATCATAAGAAATAAGGATTCGAAGTGTCTGTCCTTTAACTAGGAAAGCTCAGGAAATATATATATATATTTTTTTACATATATATATATATATATATAGCATTATCGTCGTTATCCTGTTAGTATGTAGGGAAGCTAATGATCCATCCTGGGTGTGTGTAAACTTAAATGTTTTATTACCACAGCATTTTGTATGTTCTCTATAGTTATTTACTTGAAAATATATCAATTTACCTGTTAGGCCAGTTGGAGGTCACTTGGGCACATTTGGGAAAACTCATTGTCACACCCTGATCTGTTTCACCTGTCTTTGTGCTTGTCTCCACCCCCTCCAGGTGTCGCCCATCTTCCCCATTATCCCCTGTGTATTTATACCTGTGTTCTCTGTTTGTCTGTTGCCAGTTTGGTTTTTATTCATCAAACCTACCAGCGTTTCTTTCCCTGCTCCTGTTTTGACTATTGTTCCAGCTTTTCCTTGTTTTGACCTTTTCTGCCAGCCCTGACCCTGAGCTGGCTGACGTCCTACTACTTTGCCTACTCTGGATTATCGAATTACAGTCATTGCAATCACCTAATTTCCGTAAAACATCACAGTAAACTCCCATATATTACAGTATTGTATTCAGTAACAACAGATTGAAAAGAAACACAGACAAAACAGTCAGTCATTAATATTACTATTTATTTAACTTAATTTAACTTATGATAAACAGTATTTCTCAAGTGTCACTACGTCTAGATGGCAAAACAGTCAGAAAAACTGATAAAAATGTATATTTTAACTAATTTAGTAAATTTAATTTAACACGAACAATGTAGATTATATTTCTTTA
>NW_019946693.1:24255-35907 GCF_002910315.2 Salvelinus sp. IW2-2015
CACCTTTTACACTTCAAAACCTCTATTAACGGGTGCCCGGTCCCCGATTTGCCAACGAGGTCTACGCCCCCTCACACTCCGCCCCCGCCCTGCCTCAATGTCTCCACTCTCCGCCCCCCCCCCCCTGGGTGGCCTTCGCCTTTGCTCCGGGCGTTTTTCGTCTCTCTTTCCTTTTTCTCCACGCCATCCTTTCAACTACGTCGTCCTTTCCTTCGCAACCATTTTGCCTCTCGCACCCCTTCGCCTGTCGCCTGGGCGCACCGCAGCCGTGCACGCACCGTCCTCCCCCCATCTTTCTCTTGTTTCGGACTCCTGCCTGTAACCACCAGGCTCAGCTAGTTTGCCTACCGAAGTTGTGCCCCGTGGTCAGAGTCTTTTATGATTCCAACGCTGTACTGGTGCCCCAGGTGCTGCCAACGGTGCCTGCCAGGTGCTCACCCCCACGGGTGCTGCCCCGGTGCTGCCAACGAATGCTGCCAAGGTGCTTTCACCGCAAAATCAAACCGCCGTCTCCACCATCACAAGTAACGGGGAACTCTGGGATGCTTGGCCTTTGCTAGGCGAAGGTACCGTTGTCTGTCTCAAAACTCAACAACAAGTGAAGTGAAGAGGGGACTCTGGGATGCTGGCCTTCTAGGCAGAGTTCCTCTGTCCAGTCTCAACATCAACAGTGAAGAGGCGACTCTGGGATGCTGGCCTTCTATGCAGAGTTCCTCTGTCCAGTCTCAACATCAACAGTGAAGAGGGGACTCTGGGATGCTGGTGTCTGTGGTATGTTGCCCATCTTTTCTTTTTATTGGCCAGTCTGAGATGTGTCTATTTTGTTGCACCTCTGCCTAGAAGGCCAGCATCCCGGAGTCGGAAATGCACTGTTGATGTTGAGACTGGTGTTAGGTGGGTACTATTTAATTTGACCAGAGTATCTCTGTTGATGTTGAGACTGGTGTTTGGTGGGTACTATTTAATTTGACCAGAGTATCTCTGTCTCTCTATACAGTTTTTAGGGAAGCCATAACTACTACAAAAAGTGTTAACATTTTGGATGTAAACTCTCGAAAATCAATTTTAAATCTAAATTTGTTTTTGATCAATGACACTGTGTCAAATATATAATGTAAATACATACCCAGCCATCACCATGTCTTGAGACATTTTATACATTACATTTATTCAATGATATACATTATATATACATAAAATATTGTCAATGTCATGCCCTGACCGTAGATTGCTTTGTATGTTTCTATTTTTAGTTTGGTCAAGGTGTGATGTGGGTGGGCATTCTATGTCTGGGTATTCTATGTTGTAGGTCTAGGTTTTCTGTTTCTGTGTGTTTGGCCTGGTGTGGTTCCCAATCAGAGGCAGCTGTCTATCGTTGTCTCTGATTGGGAGCCAAATTTAGGTAGCCTGTTTTCCCACTGTTAGTTGTGGGTGGTTGTTTCCTGTTTAGTGTATTTGTGTTTCACCTTTCAGGACTGTTCGTTTGTCGTCTTTGTTGTTTGTCAAGTGTTTTTGTATTTTATTTAAAAAAATATGACCACTTACCACGCTGCACCTTGGTCCTCCTCTCMTTCTCCAGACGACAATCGTTACAGTCAAGTGCTGTCTAAGGTGTGTCTCAAGATATTAAATAGCATTGACTTGCATGTCTTCAAGACACGGCCCAAAATGGAGTGTCTTAAAACACAACTGTGTCTTAGTACTGAGTCTTTTCCTGTCATCTTCATTCTCAATAAAGGTGGGCCATATTTACATATATCTTTGAAAGTATTTGTCCACAAATTCTTATGTAAACTCTACAGTCCTTCCTCCCAGCTAGGAGCAATATCATCAACATACTGCACATGTTCAGACTGGGNTCCTGTTTTGACTATTGTTCCAGCTTTTCCTTGTTTTGACCTTTTCTGCCAGCCCTGACCCTGAGCCTGGCTGACGTCCTATACCTTTGCCCCACTACTCTGGATTATCGAATTACAGTCATTGCAATCACCTAATTTCCGTAAAACATCACAGTAAACTCCCATATATTACAGTATTGTATTCAGTAACAACAGATTGAAAAGAAACACAGACAAAACAGTCAGTCATTAATATTACTATTTATTTAACTTAATTTAACTTATGATAAACAGTATTTCTCAAGTGTCACTACGTCTAGATGGCAAAACAGTCAGAAAAACTGATAAAAATKTATATTTTAACTAATTTAGCTAAATTTAATTTAACAACGAACAACTGTAGATTATATTTCTTTAATTCTTGCTTCTATTACACACATTTCACAGCTGGAGAGAGGAAAACAGTCAGAAAGTAATATTACAATTAATTTACTGTATTTGTAACATAACATTTCACAGTTGTATATCATTCCAAAGATTGGGTTTTCTATTTCTCAAGTTCCACACAGGCTAAGAGACGGCAACATAGTCAGAAATAATATTACAATTCATTTAACTTAACATTTAAGAATTCCCACACTAAAAAAGTGGCGGGGTGVCCATTTTGTTATTGTTTGAAACCCAGATTGCCCCATTAATTCCCACAGAACTTCTATTCCGCCCCTATTCACCCCTGTCCTATTCTATTCTATTCTCATTGGTTCATTGTTAATTCAATCGCTTGTCTTAGTCGAAATTAGAACTTAGTGATATACACTTTTTAGACTACCGTACAGACCCACACCATAATGTTCTGGCTCAGATCATTTATTTTCCAGTACATTCCCAGAAACTACGGGGATTAGATTCTACCCAAGCCAGTGCAGTTCAGCTTGGCTCGGATCAAACTACTGGTCTGGAAAGAGTATATCTGTCCAGTGCCACTGGGCACAAACTGGTCAAATCAATGTTGTATCTATATAACTCCAACAAATAAAATCAATAAGATGATGTTGAAAACTAAAGTGAATTGGTTAATTGKAAATCAAAATTAGACGCTGTCTTTGAACAGTGTGACCTCAGCCTTAGAGTCCCCTGACACAGGGCAGTTTCCCAGACCTGTGGAGGTAGAGGAGGGGCTGAACAAACCCACTGACAACTGTAATAGAGAAACAAATGGATCTTCCCTTAAAATACTCCACTGGTTCTATAAAATTATAACTGACTAGCAGAAGAACCATTGGGACGTAGTTGACAATCATAGACACCGTGATCATTGAAATKATCCTGAAGGCCCTCAGCTTCATGTTGTTCATCCCTTCYCCCTCTCTCTCYCCTTCYCCCGGACCGGGACGTTTCAGAGCCCAGAGAACAGCCAGGCAGCAGAACAACATCACAGAAAGAGAAAGCAGGTTAAAAATCAAACCAAAGAACTTCCACCAWGCAGATTGGTAATTACCAAGCAGATTTACACAGCAGGATCCAAGCACCATCAGCCAGACAACACCACAACACCCCACCCTGTATCTCAGGGGTTTGTACTTCAGGAAGGTTACAGGGTGGACCACCGCCAGGTAGCGCTCCACACAGGTACAGCACTGGAACAGAGGACGACCAAAGAGGTTGAAACCGGCAAAGAATGTACCAACGCTCAATAAAGCGCCATTCTCTTGGATGTGATAATGAACAATAAACATCAGATTGGACAGGCTGTAGAGGATCTCAGACACAGCCAGGTTGAGAGAGAAGAAGTCTGAAGCCATCGTCCCTCCCGCTCCGGTCACTATCAGCCACACGACGTAGACATTGGTGGGGAGACCCAGGATGAGGTTGATAGAGACGGCAGCTGTGAACGGTACGTTCTGCACATACTGGAAAATGAAGGCGGGTGCCACTTTAAAATAGCATTCATTAGTGAAGAATTTATAAGACATTTACAAACAGTTTACTTACCATTTGTTAATCATTACAACCCACATGTWTAAATGTTAGGAAACTAGTTATTCACATGTTTAAATCCCTTATAAGTGGATTATTACTGGATGTTATTATAACGTTTTACCTGAAGGTGTTCAGTGAAGGAGGAGAGGAGAGTAGAGTTGCTGTCTACAGAGGTGTTCATGTCTTCTCAGTCGTTGGGGTCTGGGAATGTAGGAGACAAAACATTCCTATTTTGACTACTTTAATCGGTAAAAGTGAACTTCTCAAATACAATTTGAAGAAAAAAATGCATTAAAATGGTCTCTTCAGTGTAGACTACCTGTTGTGTTCCTCAGACAACCCTGGTCTCTTCAGTGGTCAGTGTAGACTACCTGTCTTGTTCCTCAGAAACCTCTGGTCTCTTCAGTGGTCAGTGTAGACTACCTGTCGTATTCCTCAGACAACCCTGGTCTCTTCAGTGGGTCTAAAGCTCTGCCTCTGACCCAGCCTTCACACAGGTGTGTGTTTCCTCCCCACCTTTTCTGACAGACAACTTAACACACATCTAGCTCCTCCCCCAACTCGCGTCCTCATTGGATAGCATTGAGTTGGCTGTGTTGTTAACCATAATTTTGTCTGGTTTTGAATCTCTCCTAAACCTCGGCCCTGCCTTTGCACAGGTGTGTGTTACTTAATGGAGAAATGTATTCAGCCAGAACCAGATATGCAAACGTAGGAGGCGAAGGCCAGTTTCAAACCAAACATGCACACAACACATGTTCTGTAGCAGGGGTTATGTTAGTCTGTGGAGTTGAATGTGGTTGGGTGTGACAGGGGAAGAGGCGTGATAAACGCTGTTCATCAATTGGTTGACTGATCTGTAGTTGTGTTTGGTTTGAAACCTTGACAACGCAAAGCAAATCTAAACCCCACCCCCTCAACACTTGCTCTCATTGGACAGTTTTTACGCATCATTTTGTCTGGTTTGAATGTGCTCTAAAGCTCGGCCCTACCTTCACACAGGTGTGTGTTACGTCATGGAGAAATCTATTGGGTCAGTGTGTTCCAAGGGGCTGGTCAGACTAAGGAAATTTATTTTTTACACCTTTTGATTTAAGACCTTCTCAGTACTTGTTATTCAGACTTACCATATGCAGGTGCGTAACAAGGTTTGTGGGTATGCCWACCTTGCACGCACTGAATAAATGTCAATCAAATCTCAGAAAACACACCCACTGGGTGGAATAGCAATTTGATCAGGGAGTTTTTCTTCTATTTATTTTTATAAAGCAATCCCTTTAAATACCGTGTACCTTTAATTAGAATTTGATCAGCACAACATTAGAATGTAGCCAATGGAGAACGAGTTCAGTGAAAGAAAGCCATCAAAACATATTTATCTCTGTTTCAGRACTCATGCATAGCTAAAACAATGGATAGATGTTGCCCTAAGAGTTGTGCAAAGTTGGTAGAATCTTTATAAAAATGATTCAAAGCTGTAATGGCTGCCAAAGGTGCTGCCAAAGGTGCTGCCAAAGGTGCTACCAAAGGTGCTGCCAAAGGTGCTGCCAAAGATGCTGCCAAAGGTGCTTCCACCCGCAAAACAGCAGTCTCAACATCAACAGTGAAGAGGGGACTCTGGGATGCTGGCCTTCTAGGCAAGGTTCCTCTGTCCTGTCTCAACATCAACAGTGAAGAGGGGACTCTGGGATGCTGGCCTTCTAGGCAGAGTTCCTCTGTCCAGTCTCAACGTCAACAGTGAATAGGCGACTCTGGGATGCTGGCCTTCTAGGCAGAGTTCCTCCGTCCAGTCTCAACGTCAACAGTGAAGAGGCGACTCTGGGATGCTGGCCTTCTAGGCAGAGTTCCTCTGTCCAGTCTCAACATCAACAGTGAAGAGGGGACTCTGGGATGCTGGCCTTCTAGGCAGAGTTCCTCTGTCCAGTGTCTGTGTTATTTTGCCCATCTTAATCTTTTCTTTTTATTGGCCAGTCTGAGATGTGTCTATTTTGTTGCAACTCTGCCTAGAAGGCCAGCATCCCGGAGTCGGAAATGCACTGTTAACGTTGAGACTGGTGTTTGGTGGGTACTATTTAATTTGACCAGAGTATCTCTGTCTCTCTATACAGTTTGTAGGGAAGCCATAACAACTACAAAAAGTGTTAACATTTTGAATGTAAACGCTCGAAAAACAATTTTAAATCTAAATTTGTTTTTGATCAATGACACTGTGTCAAATATATAATGTAAATACATACCCAGCCATCACCATGTCTTGAGACTTCTTATAYATTATATTTATTCAATGATGTACATTATATATACATAACATGTTGTCAATGTCACGCCCTGACCGTAGATTGCTTTGTATTTTTAGTTTGGTCAGGGTGTGATGTGGGTGGGTATTYTATGTCTGGGTATTCTATGTTGTAGGTCTAGGTTTTCTGTTTCACAGACTAACCTTACCCCGAACCCCCAACCCCACTCCACAGACAACACCCATCAACCCACAGCACCCCTACCCCCACTCCATAGACTAACCTAACCCATCACCCCAACCCCCACTCCACAGACTAACCTAACCCCATACCCCAACCCCCAATCCACAGACTAACCTAACCCCATCACCCCAACCCCCACTCCACAGACTAACCTAACACCCATCACCCCAACCCCACTCCACAGACTACCTAACCCATCACCCCAACCCCCACTCCACAGACTAACCTACCCCCATCACCCCAACCCCCACCCACAGACTAACCTAACCCAACCCCCACTCCACAGACAACCTAAACCCATCACCCAACCCCCACCCACAGACTTAACCTAAAACCCCAACCCCCACCACAGACTAACCTAACCCATCACCCCAACCCCCACTCCACAGAACTAACCTAACCCCATCACCCCAAACCCCCACTCCACAGACAAACTAACCCCATCACCCAACCCCCCATCCACCAAGACTAACCTAACCCCATCACCCCAACCCCCACTCCACAGACTAACCTAACCCCCAATCACCCCAACCCCCACTCACAGACTACCTAACCCCATCACCCCAACCCCCCACTCCACAGACTAACCTAACCCATACCCCAACCCCCACTCCACAGACTAACCTACCCCATCACCCCAACCCCCACTCCACAGACTAACTAACCCCAACCCCCACTCCACAGACATAACCTAACCCCATCACCCCAACCCCACTCCACAGGACTAACCTAACCCAACCCCACTTCCACAAGACTAACCTAACCCCATCACCCCAACCCCACTCCACAGACTAACCTAACCCCATCACCCCAACCCCCACTCCACAGGACAAATCCTAACCGCATCACCCCAACCCCACTCCACAGACTAACCTACCCCCATCACCCCAACCCCCACACTCCACAGACTAACCTAACCCCAACCCCCACTCCACAGACTAACCTAACCCATCGCCCCAACCCCCACTCCACAGACTAACCTAACCCCAACCCCACTCCACAGGACTAACCTAAACCCCCATCACCCCAACCCCCACTCCCACAGACTAACCTAACCCCATCACCCCAACCCCACTCCACAGACTAACCTAACACCCATCACCCCAACCCCATCCACAGACTAACCTAACCCCATCACCCCAACCCCCACTCCACCAGACTAACCTAACCCCATCACCCCAACCCCCACTCCACAGACTAACCTAACCCCATCACCCCAACCCCCACTCCACAGACTAACCTAACCCCAACCCCCACTCCACAGACTAACCTAACCCCATCACCCCAACCCCACTCCACAGACTAACCTACCCCCAACCCCAAACCCCACTCCACAGACTAACCTAACCCCAACCCCCACTCCACAGGACTAACCTAACCCCATCACCCCAAACCCCACTCCACAGACTAACCTAACCCCATCACCCCAACCCCACTCCACAGACTAACCTACCCCATCACCCCAACCCCCACACACAGACTAACCTACCCCCCAACCCAACCCCCACACCACAGACTAACCTAACCCCAACCCCACTCCACAGACTAACCTACCCCCATCACCCCAACCCCACACCACAGACTAACCTACCCCAAACCCAACCCCCACTCCACAGACTAACCTACCCCAACCCCACACCACAGACTAACCTACCCCCATCACCACACCACAGACTAACCTACCCCGAACCCCAACCCCCACACCACAGACTAACCTACCCCCATCACCCCCACACCACAGACTAACCTAACCCCATCACCCCCAACCCCCAAACCACAGACTAACCTAACCCATCACCCCAACCCCCACTCCACAGACTAAACCTAACCCCATCACCCCAAACCCCCATTCCACAGACTAAACCTAACCCCATCACCCCAACCCCCACTCCACAGACTAACCTACCCCCAATCACCCCCAACCCCCACACCACAGACTAACCTACCCCCATCACCCCAACCCCACTCCACAGACTAACCTACCCCAACCCCACTCCACAGACTAACCTAACCCCATCACCCCAACCCCCACACCACAGACTAACCTAACCCCAACCCAACCCCCATTCCACAGACTTAACCTAACCCCATCACCCCAAACCCCCACACCACAGACTAACCTACCCCCAACCCCACCCCCAACCACAGACTAACCTAACCCCATCACCCCAACCCCACTCCACAGACTAACCTAACCCCAACCCCCAACCCCCACTCCACAGACTAACCTAACCCCATAACCCCAACCCCACTCCACAGGACTAACCTACCCCATCACCCCAACCCCCACTCCACAGACTAACCTACCCCGAACCCCAACCCCCACTCCACAGACTAACCTAACCCCATCACCCTACCCCCACTCCACAGACTAACCTAACCCCATCACCCCAACCCCCACTCCACAGACTAACCTAACCCCATCACCCCAACCCCCACTCCACAGACTAACCTAACCCCATCACCCCAACCCCCACTCCACAGACAACCTAACCCCATCACCCCAACCCCACTCCACAGACTAACCTAACCCCATCACCCCAACCCCCACTCCACAACAACCTACCCCACTCCACACTCCACAGACAACCAACCAACCCCCACTCACAGACTAACCTAACCCCATACCCCAACCCCCACTCCACAGACTAAACCTAACCCCAACCCCACTCCACAGACTAACTAACCCCATCACCCAACCCCCACTCCACAGACTAACCTAACCCCATCACCCAACCCCCACTCCACAGACTAACCTACCCCATCACCCAACCCCCACTCCCACAGACTAACCTAACCCCATCACCCCAACCCCCACTCCACAGACTAACCTAACCCCATCACCCAACCCCCACTCCACAGACTAACCTAACCCCATCACCCCAACCCCCACTCCACAGACTAACCTAACCCCATCACCCCAACCCCCACTCCACAGGACTAACCTACCCCATCCCCAACCCCCACTCCACAGACTAACCTAACCCCACACCCCACTCCACAGACTAACCTAACCCCCATCCCCCAACCCCCACTCCACAGACTAACCTAACCCCAACCCCACCCACAGACTAACCTAACCCCATCACCCCAACCCCACTCCACAGACTAACCTAACCCCATCACCCCAACCCCCACTCCACAGACTAACCAACCGCATCACCCCAACCCCACCCACAGACTAACCTACCCCATCACCCCAACCCCACTCCACAGACTAACCTAACCCCAACCCCCACTCCACAGACTAACCTAACCCCATCCCCCAACCCCACTCCACAGACTAACCTAACCCCAACCCCACTCCACAGACTAACCTAACCCCATCACCCCAACCCCCACTCCACAGACTAACCTAACCCATCACCCCAACCCCCACTCCACAGACTAACCTAACCCCATCACCCCAACCCCCACTCCACAGACTAACCTAACCCCATCACCCCAACCCCCACTCCACAGACTAACCTAACCCACACCCAACCCCACTCCACAGACTAACCTAACCCCATCACCCCAACCCCATCCACAGACTAACCTAACCCCAACCCCCACTCCACAGACTAACCTAACCCCATCACCCCAACCCCACTCCACAGACTAACCTACCCCAACCCCAACCCCCACTCCACAGGCTAACCTCAACCCAACCCCACTCCACAGACTAACACTACCCCCAACCCCAACCCCACTCCACAGACTAACCTAACCCCAACCCCCACTCCACAGACAAACCTAACCCCATCACCCCAACCCCACTCCACAGACTAACCTACCCCATCACCCCAACCCCACTCCATAGACTAACCTAACCCCATCACCCAACCCCCACTCACAGACTAACCTAACCCCATCACCCCAAACCCCACTCCACAGACTAACCTAACCCCATCACCCCAACCCCCACTCCACAGACTAACCTAACCCCATCACCCCAACCCTCACTCCACAGACTAACCTAACCCCACACCCCAAACCCCACTCCACAGACTAACCTAACCCATCACCACCCCACTCCACAGACAACCTAACCCCACACCCCAACCCCCCACTCCACAGACTAACCTAACCCCATCACCCCAACCCCCACTCACAGACTAAACCTAACCCCATCACCCCAAACCCCACTCCACAGACTAACCTAAACCCCATCAACCCCAACCCCCACTCCACAGACTAACCTTACCCCATCACGCCCAACCCTCACTCCACAGACTAACCTAACCCCATCACCCCAACCCCACTCCACAGACTAACCTAACCCCATCACCCCCAACCCCCACTCCACAGACTAACCTAACCCCATCACCCCAACCCCCACTCCACAGACTAACCTACCCCAAACCCCACTCCACAGACTAACCTAACCCCATCACCCCAACCCCCCACTCCACAGACTAACCTAACCCCATCACCCCAACCCCCACTCCACAGACTAACCTAACCCCATCACCCAAGCCCCACTCCACAGACTAACCTAACCCCATCACCCCAACCCCCACTCCACAGACTACCTACCCCCAAACCCCACTCCACAGACTAACCTAACCCCATCACCCCCAACCCCACTCCACCAGACTAACCTAAACCCATCACCCCAACCCCACTCCACAGGACTAACCTAACCCCAACCCCACTCCACAACTAACCTAACCCCACTCCACAGACTAACCTAACCCCAACCCCACTCCACAGACTAACCCCTGCTAGGAACATGTTGTGTTTGTGTTTGTTTGAAACCTTGTCTCCACCTCCTACGTTTGCATCTCTGGTTCTGGCTGAATACATTTGTCCATTATGTTGCACACACCTGTCAGAGGGCCGAGCTTAGACGTACATTCAACCAGACAAAAATGATGCCTGACAACGCAGACACTCAATGCTATCCAATGAGATGATGCGTTGAGGGAGGACCTAGATGTGGTGTGTGTTGTCCGTGGGGAGGAAAACACACACCTGTGTGAAGGCTGGGTCAGAGGCAGAGCTTTAGGGACCCACTGAAATGAGAGACCACAAGAGTTGTCTGAGGAACACGACAGGTAGTCTACACTGAAGACTGAAGAGACCAGAGTTGTCTGAGGAACACGAAGGTAGTCTACACTGAAGACTGAAAGAGACCGACCAGAGGTGTCTGAGGGACACGACAGGTAGTCTACACTGAAGACTGAAGAGACCAGAGTTGTCTGAGGAACACGACAGGTAGTCTACACTGAAGACTGAAGAGACCGACCAGAGTTGTCTGAGGGACACGACAGGTAGTCTACACTGAAGACTGAAGAGACCAGAGTTGGTCTGAGGGACAACGACAGGTAGTCTACACTGAAGACTGAAGAGACCGACCAGAGTTGTCTGAC
>NW_019946693.1:35932-40103 GCF_002910315.2 Salvelinus sp. IW2-2015
CTGGAGTGTGTTGTTTTCTGCCTTTCTTGAGGTATGTCTGTATCTCAGTTAATCGAGGTCACCTCGTTAGCTGGTAGTATCGTTGTCTCTGGATTTGAAGCCAAATTTAGGTAGCCTGTTTTGACCACTGTTATGTTGGAGTGGTTGTTTTCCTGTTTTAAGTGTATCTTGGGTGAGTATCACCTTCAGGACAGTGTTCGTTTGTCGTTTGTTTGTTTGTCCAAGTGTTTTTGTATTTTATTAAAAAAATATGACCACTTACCACGCTGCACCTGTGTCCTCCTCTCCTTCTCCAGACGGACAGATCGTTACAGTCAAGTGCTCTAAGGTGTGTCTCAAATATTAAATAGCATTGAATTGCATGTCTTCAAGACACCCCAAAATGGAGAGTGTCTTAAAACACAACTGTGTCTTAGTACTGAATCTGTTTCCTGTCATCTTCATTCTCAATAAATGTGGGTCACATTTTACATATACTTTGAAAAGTATTTGTCCACAAATTCTCATGTAAACTACAGTCCTTCCTCCCAGCTAGGAGCAATATCATCAAACATACTGCACACACACTTGATGGAGGAGAAACTCTTCCCCCATCACCCCAACCCCCCACTCCACAAGACTAACCTCACACCCAACCCCCACTCCACAGACTAACCTACCCCCACCCCACTCCACAGACTAACCCACCCCACCCCACTCCACAGACTAACCTACCCCCAACCCCACTAGACTAACCTAACCCCAACCCCACTCCACAGACTAACCTAACCCCAACCCCCACTCCACAGACTAAACCTACCCCAACCCCACTCCACAGACATAACCAACCCCAACACCCCACTCACAACAAGGACTAACCTAACCCCATCACCCCCACCCCCACTCCACAGAACAGACCTAACCCATCACCCACACCCCACTCCACAGACTATACCTACCCACCCAACCCCACTCCACAGGACTAACCTAACCCCAACCCCACCCATCAGACTAACCTAACCCCCAAACACCCAACTCCACAGAAACCTACCCCTAACTCCCAACCCCCACTCCACAGACTAACCTAATCCCCAACCCACCCAAGCCAAGACTAACCTACCCCAACCCCACATCACAGACTAACAACCCCAACCCCAACCACGCCACTCCACAGACTCACACTAACCCTCAATACCCTCCAACCCACAGACTAACTACCCCAACCCACTCCACAGACTAACCTAACCCCAAACCCCACTCCACAAGACTTCTACCTAACCCCAAACCCCACATCCACAAGACTAACCTTAACCCCAACCCCCACTCCACAGTAACTAACCCCACACCCCAACCCCACTCCACAGACTAACCTAAACCCCAACCCCCCACTCCACAGACACCTAACCCATCACCCCAACCCCACTCCACAGGACTAACCTAACCCCACTACACCCACACCCACCACTCCACAGACTAACCTAACCCCATCACCCCAACCCCACTCCACAGACTAAACCGAACCCCAACCCCAACCCCCACTCCACAGATAACCTAACCCACCCCAACCCCACTCCACAGACTAACCTAACCCCCTATTTCACCCCAACCCCACTCCACAGACTAACCTAACCCCATCACCCCAACCCCCACTACCACAGATACCAACTAACCCCACCACACCACTCCAACAGACTAACCTAATACCCCCATCACCCCAAACCCCACTCCACAGACAACACTAACCCCTATCACCCCAACCCACTCCACAGACGTAACCTAACCCCATCACCCCAACCCCCACTCCACAGACTAACCTAACACCATACCCTACCCCAACCCCCAGCTCACAACTAACCTACCCCCACATCCACCCCAACCCCCACTCCACAGACTAACCTAACCCCATCACCCCAACCCCCAAACTCACACACACGACTAAACCTAACCCCAACCCCACTCCACAAGACCTAACCCAGACTACCCTCAACCTCAACCCCACTTTCCCACGAGACATAACCGTAAGCCCATCACCGCGCCAACACCCCCACTCACGACAGAACCTAGATTCCATAACCCCAAACCCCGACTCCACAGACTAACCTAACCCCATACCTCAACCCCCACTCACAGACTAACCTTACCCATCACGCCCAACCCCCACTCCACAGAGATGCAACGAGATCTGCGTGTGGTTTCCTGAGGGACACGACAGGTAGTCTACACTGAAGACTGAAGAGACCATAGTTGTCTGAGGAACACGACAGGTAGTCTACACTGAAGACTGAAGAGACCAGGGTTGTCTGAGGAACACGACAGGTAGTCTACACTGACCACTGAAGAGACCAGAGTTGTCTGAGGAACACGACAGGTAGTCTACACTGAAGACTGAAGAGACCAGGGTTGTCTGAGGAACACGACAGGTAGTCTACACTGAAGAGACCAGGGTTGTCTGAGGAACACGACAGGTAGTCTACACTGACCACTTAAGAGGATCGGGACACTACCAATACAGGTCAGATTTTTTTGTGATTATGTTATTTTATTTTAAATAGTTTTATTTAGTTGGGCGTACAGGACTATATTTAGATTCATACAATTAATATACTCAGCTCTTAAMAGGTTTGATTAATTTACTTTTCTGTGGGATAATACTTAGAGAGTTTATGCTCCTAGAAACACACTGCATTGGCTAAGTATCACCTGTTCATGTTGCACCAACGTTTCTGCCTCATGGACTTCAGACTGAAAAGTTCAACGATGGTACGAAATAAGCAAGAGAACCTTCTGAAAACACAGTGTGTTCCTGGGAGCTTATTCTTCTTCATTAAACTGCTATTCAATATTTTCTAGACACCTGAAACGTAGTTATGATTCTACATTTTATAGTTCAAAACAAAATTTGGTTCAGGGATTCCATGGAATTCTATTAGCTAATGTCTTTGTGAACATCATCATGAGTGACAATGAGTTGACATGATAGCACAAACAGATCTGGGACCAGACTAGGGTTTTACTACATGACAAAAAATGACATTGAACCTTTCTGAAGACCACTCCCTTATTCAACAGGTGCGGGGAACTTGCTCATCAACGCCCCATGCTGCCAAGAGATGGACGTTTCCATAGGAAATGTCTCATATTTCCCTCCAGCACTTTCTGTTAACTCTACCAGCTCTTGGACCCTGACCCATTATTTAATCACCACCACGTACAGCATCAACCTCATCCTGGGTCTCCCCACCAATGTCTACGTCCTGTGGCTGATAGTGACCGGAGCGGSAGGGACGATGACCTCAGAGTTCTTTGCTCTCAACCTGACCGTGTGTGAGATCCTCTACTGTCTGTCTGCTGTCTTGAAWTACCTGAACGATTWCCTTTTTRATGGTWCTCTCGGAGGTGGTGTGGCGTTTCTCATGGGTTTCATTTCTACAGGTCGCCCCCTGTTCCAGTGYTGTATCTSTGTGGAGCGCTACCTGGCGGTGGTCCACCCTGTAACCTTCCTGAAGTACAAACCCCTGAGATACAGGGTGGGGTTGTCTTGCTTGGGGTGGATGGTGGTTCTTGGGTTCTCCTTGTTAAATGCGTTGATATCAACCGTGCTGTCAAACAATTTGTTGTTAAACCTTTCATTCTGGTTTTCCATTCAATTGTTCTGCTGTCTGGCTGTTCTCTGGGCTCTGAAACGTCCCGGTCCGGGGAAGGAGAGAGAGGGGGAAGGAGAAACAACATGAAGCTGAGGCCTCAGGATCATTTCAATATCATGGTGTCTATGATTTGTCCAGCTACCTCCACTGGTTCTTCTCCTAGTTCAGTTATCATTTTAAAGATCTAGTGGAGTTTTTGGGGGGGATGGTCCATTTGTTCCTCCATCGCAATCATCTCTGGGTTTGTTCAGCCCTCCCCTCCTCTACCTCCACAGGTTGGGACTGCCTGTGGGAACCCTGGAAAAGGCCTGGCAGACCTGGAAAGGGCCTTTGTCAGGGATGGAAAGGTCAGGGACCCTGAGGAAAGCTGAGGGACCCCTGAAACCCTTTTCGGGACAGCAAACGACCCATAGGCAAGGCAATTCAATGTCTAATTTACATTTGATTGATTTCAACTAAACATGAATCATGTAAAAAAAATATAATAACTAAGAGGATTTAGGTTCAAATTTGGTGACAAAAAGACAACAGTCCCAAAAAATTCCGTT
>NW_019946693.1:40128-47148 GCF_002910315.2 Salvelinus sp. IW2-2015
CTGTCAAAAACATGGCGTACTTTTGTTGTTAAACCTTTCATTCTGGTTCCATTCAATTGTTCTGCTGTCTGGCTGTTCTCTGGGCTCTGAAACGTCCCGCGTCCGGGGAAGGAGAGAGAGGGGGGAAGGGATGAAACACCATGAAGCTGAGGCCTTCAGGATCATTTCAATCATCATGGTGTCTATGATGTCAGCTACCTCCCACGTTGATGACTTGTTTTGCAAATCCAATCAGTTTTCAACGTTGATTCACCGTCATCACAAATGACTTGGGATCAACGTCGATTCAACCAGTTTGTTCCCAGTGGGTTGGCATTGGCCTTCCCACACTGCTTAGCTGAACCGAGCCAAGCTGCACTGGCCACGTTACACATTCCCTATCGTTTCTGGGAATGTTCTGGAAAGGAAAATATCTGAGCCAACACGTTATAGTTCAGGTCGGCATGATAGTGTATAAAGTGTTATTCACTAAGTCCTAATTACGGCTAAGACAAGCCATTGAATTCACAACGAACCAATGAGAACAGAATAGGACACGGGCAGAATAGAAGTTGTGTGGGAAATAAAGGGGCAGTTTGGGATTTAAACAACAACAAAGGGTCCACCCCGCCACTTTTTGTGTTTGAATTTATAAGGTGGTGCTTTGAGTACATGTGACACTTGACAAATAGAAACAAAAGCTTAAAACTTAAAAATCTACAATTGTTCATTGTTAAGTTAAATTAAGTCAAACGTATTGTAAATATGAACCTCTGTCTGTTTTTACTGTATGTTACTATTTTACTTTCTTCTAGCCATTTGATAAATTGTTAATTGTTAAGTTTAAATGAATTGTAGATATTAAGTTCAGACGGATGTTCTGACTGTTTTGACATCTCCTAGAGTGTCTCCTAGTGCCCCCTAGAGTGTCTCCTAGAGTGTTTCCTAGCTGTTTTGACATCTCCTAGTGTGTCTCCTAGCTGTTTTGACATCTCCTAGAGTGTCTCCTAGCTGTTTTGACATCTCCTAGAGTGTCTCCTAGCTGTTTTGACATCTCCTAGAGTGTCTCCTAGCTGTTTTGACATTAAGAAATAGATTTTTGTTTAGTTATCTTTTTTAAATTATTATTACATTTAGTTAAATGAATTGTAAATCTGAATTTCAGAATGTTGTTCTGACTATTGTGTGCTCTCCTAGCCAGTGTGACATTTGACAAGTAGAAACAATAACTATTTTAAGTAATCTACTATAATATAATATTAATTGTTAAGTTAAATAAAGTACAATTCATTGTTATTTCTTTCTGACTAATTATTTAATTGCCTGTGTTTCTTTTGAATCTGTAGTTACTGTAAATTGGATTTGACCCCAACCCTGCTGGTTGTGTTACCTACCTTAGTTTAATGCACTGACACAAGCATCTACTTAATGATTAAAAACATTTATAAAACACTACTGACGTCATAAAAATAATACTTCTAGATGTTGTCATGACGTGGCCCTCTTTGGATGACTCATAGTGAAGGCTGGGTTCGTGCAGATAACCAACAATTTACGACGTTTGGAACGAGACTCGCGTGAAGTAAAGAATAATTCATGAATTAGAAGACTAATTGATCAGATTTTAAAATATCTGAAAATGTATATTAGAAAAAAGTATAACTTTGTAATCTGAAGATTTTCCTAGTTAATTACATTTACATGATTAGTTTAAATCACGTAGTAATAATTACAGAGAATYGATTTGATAAAATAACACTCTTCAATTTAATGATGCCAAAGACACGACAATATCCTCCCCTACCAGTCTTCTTCTCTTCCTTAAAACCAAGAATCCTCTCCTGTCCTCCCTGGACTAGTTCTAATGGCACCCTATTCCCTATATAGTGCACTATAAGGCCCATTGGGATCTGATCAAAAGTAGTGCACTACATGTATATAGGGAATARGGTACCATTTCAGATGCACCCCGTCTCYATGACAGGAAAATGTAAAGGGAAGTGGAGCATGTGAAAACAGATATTTTATTTYAGAATTGGTTAAAATTAGGGTTAAAGTTAAAGTTCTTGGTTATAGTTTTAAACCTAATGTATAGGGGTCAGTTGAGACATTCTTCACATTCAGCATCAACACATCAAGGGAAATATAGTATTCATTTCTTAACAAGATATCTACAGCTATAATTTCAGCGATGGGATGTTTTTATGTATCTTCTGGAAATAATCAGAAAATTCATGTAATCCATAACACTCTGAAAACAAGCTTGTCCAAAGAGAAAAAGTTGGTAGTTCTCTTGGCGACACTGTATCCTGTGAGGGATTGGCTTCAGAGCAAACGCTCTAGACTACGGGAATGTGGGCTACATGGAGCATTAGTGCGACAGAGGAAGGTTGAGCTGCCTTGGTATTAGTAGTAGGGTGATGAGTTCCTGCTGACCAGGCGAGTGGGTGATGGTATCCTGTTGACAGGGGTCGTGATATTCGTCCTGTGACATGGGGGTTGATTAGGGTCCGAGCATGTTATGACAGCCACGGGGTGATAGTTCCTTGTGACAGTGACACGGTGGATGAGGTCCTTTGGACAGTGTGGTTGATAGTATGCTGTGACATGGTGTGCCGGAGCCTGCGGTGGTCGAGAGGCAAGGGGGCTATGGGGCGGGTTTACGGGTGTTTCCAGTGGCAGTGGTCGGTGGTTAGGGGTATGGTGTCCTGGTTTGACAGTGCGGGGTGTGGCTAAGAGCTCGTGTCCGACCGACAGTGGACTAGCGGCGATCTGGGAAGTGTCGCCGCTGATGACAGGTTCGGTGACTAGTCCATCAGCGATTCTGGGCACATGGTGTGAGTGATGATTGTCCTGTAGACAGTGATAAGGCGTGGAGGTGTGATTGCTGTTCCTGTGACAGTGTTGGAGTGATGGTTTAGTCCATGTTGACAGTCGCGTGATAGTGGGTTCCCTTGCAGTGTGGTCGCTTCGTGTCCGTACAAGTGGGACAAGGATGTGATAGATTGCTTTGCCTTGTGACAGTGGTGTGTGATAGGGGCCCTGTGACAGTGAGTGTCGACCAAAGGTGATGAGTGTCCTTGTGAACAGTGGAAGGGGGGTATGTGGGCCCTGTTGGACATGGAGGTGATGCGTTGTCCTTGACAGTGGGTTATAGGGTCCCCTCTGTGACAGTGGAGGTGGGGATGATTTCCACCTGTGACAGTGGAGGGATCATGTGGGAGGGTGACGGTTTCCAGTCGGCGCAGTGGCGGGAGATCTATGTCGCGCGGGTGGTTCCTGCTGGCAGTGGGGGTAGCTGTGGACTGTCCTTGAGACAGTCGGCGGGTGATTGTAGTCCTGTTAGACATGGGGGGGCCCGGCGCGCTGATAGGTTCCATGACAGTGGAGACGCACTGCGCTGATGATCGTCTGTGACCAGTTGTGGTGATTGTCTGTCCTGTTTGTTGTGGGGAAAAAAACAACCCGCAGATGGGGTGATGGGTTATCCTGTGACCCAGTGGCCGCGCATGGTGATAGTGTCACTGTGCAGCGGGGTGCTCAGTGTCCTGTGACAGTGGGTGAATGAGTGTCCTGTGACAGTGGGACGGTTCGATAGGGCTGTGACAGGTGGGTGATAGTGTCTGCTCTGTGACAGTGGGATGGCTAGAATGGCCCGTTGACATGGGTGTCGTGTCCTGTGACAGTGAGGTGAGGTCTGATGCTGCCTGTGACAGTGGGGTGATGTGTGTCTCTGGCCTTTGAAGACAGTGGGAGGATGCTGTCTTGTGAAGTGGTGCTGTGTGTGGTTCTGTGACAGTGGTGATGGTGTGTCGGTTTCCTGTGATAGTGGGGTGATGGTGTCCTGTGACAGTGGGGTGATGGGTCCTGTGACGTGGGTGATGGAGTCCTGTGACAGCTGGTGACGGTGTCCTGTGATCTTAAAACACATCTTTTTAGCTTTGTTTTCCTTCTGGTGCCTTTTTACTGTTTCAGTTTTTATTGTTATTCTTTTGTTTTTTATCCTCTATTGTTTGTTGTGTAGTAAATATATATATATTTTTTTTCTTGTGAAGCACATTCCATGTCTTTCCATTGCATTCCATGTCTGAAATGTGTTGTATAAATAAAGCTTGATTTGAAAGTTTGATTTAATAATTTGATTTAATTTGATGATTTGATTTGTTAATTTGATTTGATTGTTTGATTTGATTTGATTATTTGATTTGATTTGATTTGATTTGATTTGATGATTTGATTTGATGATTTGATTTGATGATTTGATTTGATGATTTGATTTGATGATTTGATTTGATTTGATTTGATGATTTGATTTGTTAATTTGATTTGATTATTTGATTTGATTTGATTTGATGATTTGATTTGATGATTTGATTTGATTTGATGATTTGATTTGATGATTTGATTTGATTTGATTTGCTGATTTGATTTGATGATTTGATTTGATTTGATGGTTTGATTTGATTTGATTATTTGGTTTGATTTGATTATTTGATTTGATCCCCTGCTGCTGCTTGAATGGACTTGTTCCCTTCTGTCACTTCCTTGGTTGCTCTCTCAATAACCTCAAGGGGGGCTAGACCCCTGCTTGTTTTATGACTGTGTACACGGGGCATGATCATATCTGCTCCGTAACAATAAAAAAATGCTCTTGATTTCACATTCGAAAATACTATCCATATTTTTTGCATTAAACGGACAAAATGCAATCATCATGTGTATGGGGTATGGTGGCCATTGGTTTAACTTAACCCCAAGGATAACATGTTGACTATATTAGCCCACACTGCTACAAGGATGCTCTTTCATCCTAGGTTTAGTACCTCATATTGCCGCTTATAGAGACCCCAACTGATGTATAGAACAATATTAAAACGGTCTACTTTGGTTTAGATACAAGCGTCATGAAACCTACAGRACAATACATTAMTTTAACTTGGTGAAAATCCGTTTTTTTGGGGACTTAAATTTGGTCCTAGAAACAAGGGAGGCTCAACCAACCCTTTGGCTCAACGTACCCCACTACCCAATCTACTTACACACAATTTGAAACCCGACGCACGTTCACAGGATCACCATGTTTTGTAGCTAATTGTGTACTTACCTAAGGGTATCAAATCAAATGTTATTCGTCACATGCTTCATAAACAACAGCTGTAGACTAACAGTGAAATACTTAATTACGGGCCCTTTCATAGCATAGAGAAACGTTTTTTTAATAATAGAAAGATAAATACACAATGAGTAACGAGTAACAACATATACACAATGAGTAACGAGTAACAATATATACACAATGAGTAACGAGTAACAATATATACACAATGAGTAACAATATATACACAACGAGTAACAATATATACACAACGAGTATAACAATATATACACAACGAGTAACAATATATACACAACGAGTAACAATAAATACACAACGAGTAACAATAAATACACAACGAGTAACGAGTAACAATATATACACAACGAGTAACGAGTAACAATATATACACAACGAGTAACGAGTAACAATATATACACAACGAGTAACGAGTAACAATATATACAGTCTGGGTTACATCCATTAAGCATAGATTAAGTCTGGGTTACGACTATTAAGCATAGATTAAGTCTGGGTTACATCCATTAAGCATAGATTAAATCTGGGTTACATCTATTGTTTCCAGCCTTTGAATTTCATGGCAAATCAGCTCTTTCAACATAACTAGCTAACAATGATAGCAAGCCAGCTAGCTAGCTGGTGTGTTTTGATTTAAGTATTAACCCTATTCTACGGTATCCTGACCCATGATGATGACAGCAATGCATGAGCTGAGCCTGCTTCCAAATACACTGAAAACCCCATTAAACCTATTCTACAGTCTCTTAACCCATGATAAGGATCGATAAGGATAAGGATTAGAGAACCATACATTCTCTCCATCATTGTTAGACAGGACTTTTCATATCCTGTCTGGAACAGGGATCTCCTCGCTGAACGACTTGTTCATTTGATATGGATTTGACATCTATCGAACAGTTGGTACAAACGTTTGATATTCCTGGATCCCATGTCTTTAGAGACCTGCAGACCTTAGCTCTCTGTTACGTAGCTACCTCTATATTTGTTCTGTGAGGCCTGAAACACCCAACATCTAGTGTCGTTGTCGTAGTCCAGACCTCTCTCTGTTACGTAGCTACCTCTATATTTGTCTGTTGGAGGCCTGAAACACCCAACACTCTAGGTGTCGTTGTCGTAGTCCAGACCTACTCTCTGTTACGTAGCTACCTCTATATTTGTTCTGTTGGAGGCCTGAAACACCCAACACTCTGGTCGTTGTCGTAGTCCAGACCTACTCTCTGTTACGTAGCTACCTCTATATTTGTTCTGTTGGAGGCCTGAAACACCAACACTCTAGGTGCGTTGTCGTAGTCCAGCCTACTCTCTGTTACGTAGCTACCTCTATATTTTTTCTGTTGGAGCCTGAAACACCCAACACACTCTAGTTCGTTGTCGTAGTCCAGACTACTCTCTGTTACGTAGCTACCTCTATATTTGTTCTGTGAGGCCTGAAACACCCAACCACTCTAGGTTGTTGTCGTAGTCCAGAGCCTACTCTCTGTTACGTAGCTACCTCTATATTTGTTCTGTTGGAGGCCTGAAACACCCAACACTCTAGTGGGCGTTGTCGTAGTCCAGGCCTACTCTCTGTTACGTAGCTACCTCTATATTTGTTCTGTTGGAGGCCTGAACACCCAACACTCTAGGTGGCTGTTGTCGTAGTCCAGACCTACTCTCTGTTACGTAGCTACCTATATATTTGATCTGATAAGTGTTTATTTTTCTTTTCAAGCGCATTGACATTCTTTCTGTAATGAAAAGCTCTACACGCTGAATACAGAGAGAAAAGAGAGAAAATGTTGCATTTTTAAAGCTAATTTCTTGTAATTATTCATTGCTTATGACATGTTTATATGCTGTGTGGATAGGCCGACCTCCGGGGGGACCCCACCCACCAAAAAGAACAAATATATGGGGGTTGAGGT
>NW_019946694.1:0-840 GCF_002910315.2 Salvelinus sp. IW2-2015
TCAAGCAACACTTTCACTTCTATGAACGTTCACAGTGATGAAAGGACGGGGTCAGGGATTTTTCATTAAGGAGTTGACCCCCGAGCTTTATTAGCAACAGTTCTTCTCCTTAACTCTGTGATCATTCGGCAGTGTCAGTMTGTCTCACCCTCCAAGTGCGATATGCRCCCAGGTCGAGTGAWTCACCTTCTCCTTTAATTCACCTGCAACGCATAGAATCCTGGACATACAGGTTTGGTTAACCACCAGTTTCTCATTTGTTTTATCTGATTATATATTTAACTTCTATACCCATTTGTTAGCTAGTAATTTTTAATTGGTTTATTTTCCAATAGGCCCCATCCTATCCTAGACCACAKTGTACCCCTCCCCRSTRTGATACCTGGCTCTGGCCAGGTATCAACCTTACCTACTCTGAATAATGACTTAGGTAAGATTGTTAATATATGTTTTACAGTGTGGATACCTTATCAACAGTAAAGTACCACTCCTAAGAACTGAAACTTCTTTCTTTTCATTAATGATTTAAATGCTTCTGTATTTTCCTGCCCTATAGGTGTAAAATATCTCCCGTTCAACCCTCAATGTATCATTTCTTCCCTCATTTATTATTGATGACAAAGGGGATTTTTTCTCTTGTATTACCAAATCAATAACAGCCCATTCAAAACCGTCATAGCCAATGTTTAAAAACAGGAACCTGACTCCTTTGTGGTTAAAACTACAATTATGGTCAAGAGTTATAAACTCTATTATAATCAATTTACCTCAAAATTAGTATTCCAAATGACCACAATTTCATTATCCTCACTACATTCTCCTGTGGGTGATCAAACCACA
>NW_019946694.1:7770-28531 GCF_002910315.2 Salvelinus sp. IW2-2015
AAATGTTCAGACTGAAGAGGAGATTTTGTGTGTGCGTAGATGTTCCTGTCTTATCTGTGTTTATGAAAGGTTTACGTCAGCCCTCTGTCCTTGGGTATGTGTATGTCTCAGTATCTCGTGAAATGCAGTACCAAGCACCCTTTTCTTGTCAGTGTTTATGAAAGGTCAGTGTCAGCCATCTGTCTCTGGGTATGTGTGTGGGTCTCTGTATCTGTTTATGAGTTTGTGAGAAACCCTGTTTTGAAAGAAGTTAGTTATAACAATGTAATAGCAATATGCTTGTGTTATTTTAAATGGTATTTATTACAACACCACCCGTGTAGTCACAACTAGCTTTACATCGGCTGAATGTTGTTATGGATAGGGTATCATAAACACTCCTTCTTTGATTAGGTTTAACGGCGGTTGGCATCCAATACATTACCGCCACCTACTAGACTGGAGTACAACTCCCATATTCTTTGCTTGAAAAAATAAATAAACAAATACCCTACCATCTAACACTACACTCAGAATTTTTTACAAAAAATAACACCACCGTACTCCACTATTTAAATCTATTTAGTCCTAACTCAGGCCAACAACCTGAAAGGATGGGACACCACCACTTAACGCACCCTGTAACTCTTCTGCTGTCAAGTCTCGCACACGGAAATACCTCTCTGCATCTGCCACCACAACCTCAATTTTCTGCGACTTACCTTCCATCCCTGCAGTACAGTTGATAACCATTGCTATAAATGCAAAAAAATCCAATCTTACTGAAATGTATGTCACTTGGGCGGCAGGTAGCCTAGTGTTTAGAGTGTTGGGCCAGTAACCAAAAGGTTGCTGGATCGAATTCCCAATTCTGAGCAAGGCAGTTAACCCACTGTTCCCTGGGTGCTGAGACGTGGATGTTGATTATGCACTTCTCTGATTTAGAGTGGTTGGGTTAAAATGTGGAAGACAAATTTCAGTTGAAGGCTGAAATTTGTACAACTGACTCCCTTTCACAACTTGTTGTCCAACTGACTCCCTTTCCCACTTGTTGGCCTATCTCTCTGTACTGGTACAGATCTACTACTCACACCACTCCTCTCAGGATCCTTCCTCTACTTTCTTCACTGCCTCATCATATGACAACGACTGCACTACTCTAACCCTGGAAACCTCAACCTGCCTCTCTCGCATGGGACATTTCTGATCCCCAGTCCCATGGGCACCCCTACAATTAACACATACCACTACTTCCCCAATGCTACACATTCCTTTGTCTCATACACTTCTCACACCTAGGATCCTCCCTCCTACACACTGCTGCCACATGCCCATAAGCTTGACACCTATAACAGGGTGATTCTGCAACTATGGGAACCGCTATGTCCTCAGGTTAAATTTGGGGGATTTTATTTAAAAAATATATATGTATTCATTCTTTATATGTTAAGTTCACACTACAATCACCCCATATTCTTATCAACACCTCTCTGTCAAGTATTTTAGCTACTTTTCATATGCATTTTATACCTCAATGTCATTGTTTTGCCCTTGTCCCATATGCAGACTTTTGAGCGTCTACTATGTATTTCTATGAGAAAAGATTAAGAATTACACATTATGTAATGTTATCTTCTAGAGAAAGAGTCAATTAAATAAAATCTATCAATATTTATTGTATGTCCTTTATATTGTTATTTACACAAAATATACCTGTCCTTTGGTGATGACATTTCCACCACTGAGGGCAAATTCCTCATTAATAAAATTTTGTCAAGAGACTGTTCATTTCGTTACCATGGAAACGTATTGTGACACTAAAGCACATGGCTGCAGAGGACAGTTGTTCCTGAAGTGATGCCCAGAAGTTTAAGAAAAATCTAGGTAATGTCACGTTCCTGACCTATTTCTGTTAGTTTGTTGTATGTGTTAGTTGGTCAGGACGTGAGTTTGGGTGGGCATTCTATGTTGTGTGTTTCTATGTTGGTTTAGGGTTGCCTGGTATGGCTCTTAATTAGAGGCAGGTGTTTTGCGTTCCTCTAATTAAGAGTCATATTTAGGTAGGTTGTTTCACTGTGTTCGTTGTGGGTGGTTGTCTCCTGTGTCAGTGTTTGTCGCACCATACGGGACTGTTCGGTTTGTGTTGTACATCGTCGTTTTTATGTGTAGGCTATTTTCCCTGTTCGTGCGTTCTCGTGTTTAATGTAAGTTCGTCGTTCAGGTCTGTCTACTCCGTTTGTTGTTTTGTTAGTTTATAGTGAAGTTCGTGTTTTCGTCTTGTCTTTAATAAATATTATGTGTTCACAACCCGCTGCGCCTTGGTTCCCTCAATACTCCTCCTTTTCGGTTGAAGAGGAGGAGGACCACCGTTACAGGTAAATATTGCTTGTGTAGAGAATATTTTTTATTGTCAGTCATTTCCAAACAGGCTAAAATTTCTTTAATTTGTCGTAGAATAAAAAAAATGTAAAATATATTTCATGTATTTTGTATAAACTATATGCTAGCTGTAATACTAGCCAAAGCATGCTAAGCAGTCTGTCATTTTTCTCCAAAAACAGGAGAAGCGTCATTTCCATCACAGTAATTTCCGTCACAAACTTAACCATGGTGGAAATGACAAATATCCTTTATGTTACTACTTGTATCTTTTTTTCAAAGTTAGGCTTATTTAAATCATGTTTTAAATTAATTTCATCTAGAAAATGCTCAAGGTGTGCACAATTGGAACACTTAAGTAGTATTTTTCTTTGTTTTTAGAAGATGCCACATTAAACAGCACAGAGGTCACAGACATAGAAACAAATTAAAAAATTATCCTATACGATACCAGGAACATCTGCAAAAAGACAGGGAGAGATACTGGAAGAAAAAAGAGAAGGGAGAAGTGATATCTATCTCTGAGCTTACAAAGCAAGAACAAAGAAGCGAGAGATGGCAATGGAAATGCAACCAACAGAATAGAAGACAGACTTTAAAGAGAACAGTTGCAATGGAGAGCTACCTATCAGGCAACACAACACCTTGTAGCCAGAACATGAGGCCATCATACCTGCCCCTAACTTACCTGCCCTGATGCATGCCCTGATACCCCTTCCTCATAATCTGCAACAGGATTGAGAAGTCTAATACTTGCTGGAAGGAAAAAGGTTGGAAGAGGTCGCTCAAAAAAAAGAGATCTTTGCATGACAAATGTCAAACTTGATAAAGCTTAATGGAAAACTGAAAAATACAAAAAAAGGTATGATCAACTGATGAAGAAAATGGAGAGACAAGATTCCCCAAAGATAAAGACAAAACCCGAAAATGAAGGGAACTCCGAAGAACTTGAGAAGGATTTTAATTGTTTCAAAATGCCATCATTGGAGAGTTAAAGCAAAAGTATTAAAAAATGCATAGTGCCAAGGATAAACAAGTGGCTTCAAAAATGTCAGAGGCAACATCCTGGATTTTCAGCAAAAGCGTTTAGGGCAAATGAAAACAGGTCAACAATTCTTCAATACTCCAGGAAAAAGCAGTGTAACATAATTAGCACCGCCACAGAAGAGAAAATCACTAGATTCTATTAACATGATGTCAACAGTAGAGCAACAACAGGGAAAAAGGACACACTAACGAGGAAAAAAATGCAGAAGTGCTTCTTGAATGGCACAATTCAGAACCTTGATCAGGATTATAGAGGGAATATTCAGAGATTAAAATGTCCTACTATGAATTCTGAAAAATACGTCTTTTTGGGTTGTCAAGCCAACTGTCCAGGATAGGGACACATGCCTATGCAAAACCCACACTAACCTCCAGTTCATGGCGGACAAACTACAGCATCTCAAAGTGATCAGCTGCAGCAACAATGAGAACCTTATTGAGTCTTGAAAAACAAAACTAAGAGGGAAACATGGTGAAGTTCACTGTACATTTGACTGTATAAGAAAAGGTATGTGGCACACTGCATATTCTACTGGAGGACTTCTACACAGGATTGAAAGAGAAGTTGGGGAAACACATGTACAACATTCGACACCAATACTCCAAACTGAGAGAATTAAAAGAGAATATCGTGCATATTGACCTTGCAGAGAACTCAGGGGTGCAACGTTCACTGGGGACGGGGGGGACATGCCCCCCTTACATTCTGAAATTGCATTTTTGTCCCCTCCAGTTTTATCATTTGAATGTGATACAAAATGAGGCAATGGTTTGCTTTAGGACCATGCAGACACCTCCGAGCGGTCGGGTAGGCTGTTTGGAGTGTTTATCTGACTGGATAAAACAAATCATAATAATTATTTCCCCTTCACTTCTAAAACCAAAGTTGCACCGCTGAGAGAATTACCTGTGTAAATGTTACACCCCTGAAAAAGGGGAGAAAGAATCACGATTGTGATACGGAATGTTTACTCAGTGAACTTTTAGTGCAATGAGAAAAACATTCCGTATCACAATCGTGATTCTACACCAGTGAAATCCAGGCAGTGCACTTTGGTGATTCTCAAATATAGGTGACCCTCCACACCTGTGTTGGACATACCACAAATGATATGCAGATGACCCCTCTGCAATCTAGGCTCATCTCCCAAAAACACTGGCCTACTTCCTTGAGCTCTGCCCACTTTTGGAATCTTAATTTGTCTTAAATTAATTAAATGTTTAATAATGGTTGTTGTTCAAAATGTTTGCAATAAAATATTGTTTTCATAAGTTTTTTTTACATAGATGTAATTTCCACCACACCTTGTCTTTTCCACCACACCCATATGTTTTAGCTAAATTAGTATATTATATATAATTTACATTGATTGATTTGTTTTAGGTAGGGAAATAATATGGTTGTTATCATAATCTCACAAAAAGTTTGGGTGGAAATATCTTATTTTTTTATGATAAATAAATATTTTCAGTTGTCACAAAGGCAAATTTAACCTTTATTTAACTAGGTAGGCTAGTTGAGAACAAGTTCTCATTTGCAACTGCGACCTGGCCAAGATAAAGCATAGCAATTCGACACATACAACAACACAGAGTTACACATGGAATGTCACGAATACCCCTTCCTGTTCGGTGGCGCTCGGTGGTCGTCGTCGCGGTCTACTAGCTTCGCCACCGATTCCCTTTTTCTTTTCGTTTGTTTTGTCTAATTGTTTTCACATTTTCTTGTTGGGGTTTGGGATGGGTGTTATTTAAGTTCGTTTAGCCGCGCTGGTGTTTTGTACGGGCTTGTTGTTATTTTGACGTACAGTGGGGAGAACAGTATTTGATACATGCCGATTTTGCAGGTTTTCCTACTTACAAAGCATGTAGAGGTCTGTAATTTTTATCATAGTACTTCAACTGTGAGAGGCGGAATCTAAAACAAAAATCCGAAAATCACATTGTATGATTTTTAAGTAATTAATTAGCATTTTATTGCATGACATAAGTATTTGATCACCTACCAACCAGTAAGAATTCCGGCTCTCACAGACCTGTTTAGTTTTACTTTAAGAAGCCCTCCTGTTCTCCACTCATTACCTGTATAAAAGACACCTTCCACACCTCAATCAAACAGAACTCAACCTCTCCACAATGGCCAAGACCAGAAAGCTGTGTAAGGACATCAGGGATAAATTGTAGACCTGGACAAGGCTGGATGGGGCTACAGGACAATAGGCAAGCAGCTTGGTGAGAAGGCAACAACTGTTGGCGCAATTATTAGAAAATGGAAGAAGTTCAAGATGACGGTCAATCACCCTCGTCTGGGGCTCCATGCAAGATCTCACCTCGTGGGGCATCAATGATCATGAGAAGTGAGGGATCAGCCCAGAACTACACGGCAGGACCTGGTCAATGACCTGAAGAGAGCTGGACCACAGTCTCAAAGAAAACCATAGTACACATTACGCCGTCATGGGATTAAAATACTGCAGCGCACGCAAGGTCCCCCTGCTCAACGCCAGCGCATGTCCAGGCCCGTCTGAAGTTTGCCAATGACCATCTGGATGATCCAGAGGAGGAATGGGTGAAGGTCATGTGGTCTGATGAGACAAAATAGAGCTTTTTGGTCTAAACTCCACTCGCCGTGTTTGGAGGAAGAAGAAGGATGAGTACAGCCCAAGAACACCATCCAATCGTGAAGCATGGAGTGGAAACCATCATTCTTTGGGATGCTTTTCTGCAAGGGGACAGGACGACTGTACCGTATTGAGGGGAGGATGGATGGGGCATGTATCGCGAGATCTTGGCCAACAACCTCTTCCCTCAGTAAGAGCATTGAAGATGGTCGTGGCTGGGCTTCCAGCATGACAACGACCCGCAACACACAGCCAGGCAACTAGGAGTGGCTCGTAAGAAGCATCTCAAGGTCCGGAGTGGCCTAGCCAGTCTCCAGACCTGAACCCAATAGAAAATCTTTGAGGGAGCTGAAAATCCGTATTGCCCAGCGCAAGCCCCAAACCTGAAGGATCTGGAGAAGGTCTGTATGGAGGAGTGGGCCAAAATCCCTGCTGCAGTGTGTGCAAACCTGGTCAAGAACTACAGGAAACGTATGATCTCTGTAATTGCAACAAAGGTTTCTGTACTAAATATTAAGTTTGCTTTTCTGATGTATCAAATACTTATGTCATGCAATAAAATGCTAATTAATTACTTAAAAATCATACAATGTGATTTTCTGGATTTTTGTTTTAGATTCCGTCTCTCACAGTTGAAGTGTACCTATGATAAAAATGACAGACCTCTACATGCTTTGTAAGTAGGAAAACCTGCAAAATCGGCAGTGTATCAAATACTTGTTCTCCCCACTGTATGTGGTGTTTGGTGTTCTTTTGGGTTTTCGCTGTCTGGTATTTTTGTAACTATGGTTTTGGGTTTGTTGCACCTGTGTTTTGGGCTTCACCCATGTTTGTGACTAGTTACTTTACGAAAGGACATTAAAGCGTTTTTCCTGTTTTACCTTCTGCTCTCTGCGTCTGACTCCACACCCATCACTCTCCAGTCGTTACAAGGAATAAACAAAACATACAGTCATAATACAGTAGAAAAAAAGAAAACAAAGTCTATATACAGTGAGTGCAAATTAGGTAAGATAAGGGAGTTAAGGCAATAAATAGGCCATGGTGGCGAAGTAATTACAATATAGCAATTAGACACTGGCATGGTAGATGTGCAGAAGATGAATGTGCAAGTAGAGATACTGGGGTGCAAAAGAGCAAGATAAATAATAATTACAGTATGGGGATGAGGTAGATAGATGGGCTGTTTACAGATGGGCTGTGTACAGGGCAATGACTCTGTGAGCTGCTCTGTCAGCTGGTGCTTAAAGCTAGTGAGGGAGATATGAGTCTCCAGCTTCAGTGATTTTTGCAGTTCGTTCCAGTCATGGCAGCAGAGAACTGGAAGGAAAGGCGACCAAAGAAGGAATTGGCTTTTGGGGTGGCCAGTGAGATATATCTGCTGGAGCACGTGCTGCGGGTGGGTGCTGCTATGGTGACCAGTGAACTGAGATAAGGCGGGGCTTTACCTAGCAAGACTTGTAGATAACCTGTAGCCAGTGGGTTTGGCGATGAGTATGAAGCGAGGGCCAACAACGAGAGCGTACAGGTCACAGTGGTGGGGAGTATATGGGGCTTTGGTGACAAAACGAATGGCGCTGTGATAGACTGCATCCAATTTGTTGAGTAGAGTGTTGGAGGCTATTTTATAGCCGAAGTCGAGGATCGGTAGGATGATCAGTTTTACGAGGGTATGTTTGGCAGCATGAGTGAAGGATGCTTTGTTGCGATATAGGAAGCCGATTCTAGATTTAATTTTGGATTGGAGATGCTTAATGTGAGTCTGGAAGGAGAGTTTACAGTCTAACCAGACACCTAGGTATTTGTAGTTGTCCACGTATTCTAAGTCAGAGCCGTCCAGAGTAGTGATGCTGGACGGGTTTGCAGGTGCAGGCAGTGATCGATTGAATAGCATGCATTTCGTTTTACTTGCATTTAAGAGCCGTTGGAGGCCACGGAAAGAAGGTTGTATGGCATTGAAGCTCATCTGGAGGTTAGTTAACACAGTGTCCAAAGAAGGGCCAGAAGTATACAGAATGGTGTCGTCTGCGTAGAGGTGGATCAGAGAATCACCAGCAGCAAGAGCGAGATCATTGATGTATACAGAGAAGAGAGTCGGCCCGAGAATTAAACCCTGTGGCACCCCCATAGAGACTGCTAGAAGTCCATACAACAGGCACTCCAATTTGACACAATGAACTCTATCAGAGAAGTAGTTGGTAAACCAGGCGAGGCAATCATTTGAGAAACCAAAGCTGTCGAGTCTGCCAATAAGAATGTGGTGATTGACAGAGTCGAAAGCCTTGGCCAGGTCGATGAATACGGCTGCACAGTAATGTCTCTTATCGATGGCGGTTATGATATCGTTTAAGTCCAATGAGTGTTATCTGATGAAGATCATCAAAGGTTAGTGATTAATTCTATCTCTATTTCTGATTTTCGTGACTCCTCTCTTTGGCTGGAAAAATGTCTGTGTTTTTCTGTACATATAGATAGTTAAGTGTATAGCTACTTAGTTTACAAATTTTTCTTTTTTTATATAACTTAATCTGAATGCGATGCACATGAGTCCTTTTCAGATAACGATCAGCTAGCGATTGCTTAGCTAACAGTGTGTACCAATACCCATACAAAAACAACAAACCACAACAGGACATTTCCTTAATCCCACCTGGCTTATCAAAGGTCAAGATGGAGCTACACAAGAAGTTTCTAAGGGCTATGGGTTTATTTGGGTTTCAGGGATTAGTGCCAATGGACCAAGACCCTGGGCTCAGAGTCCAGGCCCAGATCAACAGTGCATTTCTGTGGTCTAATGGCCAACACCACAATAACAAGATACTATATTAAGTATAGTAAGCCTGCCTATACTAGGGTTAGTCCGGATCAGTCTTTCCTGACCTGTCGTGGCATATATGAATTGCTCACCAACTATGTTCCTGGAGAGCCACAGGGCATGCAGGCTTCTGTCCCAGCTAACACTATGAGGACTAATACACTGGAGGGTTTGTAAGTGTTGGGCTTGACCCCACTGCTTAACCCGCAGCTCCAAATGGTTAAATAGTGTTTAATGTCCTGTTGCAGGTAGGCATGCTATATAATTACTCGACATAGCTACAGGTACGAGGTATAAGAGCAGATATGGTAAGTAGACTAGGCCTACTTATTATAGGCAGGGTTGGATGGTGACCACTAAGTACCAGCAGGGCAGGTCATAAGTTACCTTGGCTTTAAGGTTGAGGGCAATATATGCACTTGCATTGTCATTGTAAGTTAAGACTGATTACTCAGTGTGCGCTAGCATTAATAACTGCATTAAAACCTGAAATGTTTAATTGTAAATATGTTTCATGATGTATCTGATCAATTACGTACAGTGGCAAGAGAAAGTATGTGAACCCTTTGGAATTACCTGGATTTCTGCATAAATTGGTCATAGAATGTGATCTGATCATCGAAGTCACAACAATAGACAAATACAGTCTGCTTAAATTAATAACACACAAACAATTAGACGTTTTCATGTCTTTATTGAACACACCGTGTAAACATTCACAGTGCAGGGTGGAAATTGTATGTGAACCCTTGGATTTATAACTGGTTGACCCTCTTTTGGCAGCAATAACCTCAACCAAACGTTTTCTGTAGTTGCGGATCAGAGCTGCACAACTGTCAGGAGGCATATTGAACAATTCCTCTTTACAAAACTGTTTCAGTTTAGCAAAATTCTTGGGAAGTCTGTTGTGAACCGCTCTCAAGGTCATGCCACAGCATCTCAATCGGGTTGAGGTCAGGACTCTGATTGGGCCACTCCAGAAGGCGTATTTTCTTCTGTTGAAGCCATTCTTTTGTTGATTTACTTCTGTGTTTTGGGTCGTTGTCCTGTTGCATCACCCAACTTCTGTTGAGCTTCAATTTGGAGGACAGAGAGGTTTACATTCTCCTGTAAAATGTCTTGATAAACTTGGGAATTCATTTTTTTGTCGATGATAGAAAGCTGTCCAGGCCCTTAGGCAGGAATGCAGCCCCAAACCATGATGCTCCCTCCACCATACTTTATAGTTGGGATGAGGTTTTGATGGTGTGCTGTGCCTTTTTTCCCCCCACACATAGTGTTTTGTGTCCTTCCAAACAATTCAACTTTAGTTTAATCTGTCCACAGAATATTTTGCCAGTAGCACTGTAGAACATCCTGGTGCTCTTTCGCGAACTTCAGACGTGCAGCAATGTTTTTTTTGGACAGCAGTGGCTTCTTCCATGGTGTCCTCCCATGAACACCATTCTTGTATAGTGTTTTACGTATCGTAGACTCGTCAAAAGAGATGTTAGCATGTTCCAGAGATTTCTGTAGGTCTTTAGCTGACACTCTAGGATTCTTCTTAACCTCACTGAGCATTCTGCGCTGTGCTCTTGCAGTCATCTTTGCAGGACGGCCACTCCTTGCAGTCATCTTTGCAGGACGGCCACTCATAGGGAGAGTAGCAACAGTACTGAACTTTCTACATTTATAGACAAGTTGTCTTACCATGGACTGATGAACATCAAGACTTTTTGAGATACATGTTGGTATTACAAACTGGGTGACAGGGAGAGGTTGAAAATATCAGTGAAGACACTTGCCAGTTGGTCAGCGCATGCTTGCAGTACACGTCCTGGTAATCCGTCTGGCCCTGCGGCCTTGTGAATGTTGACCTGTTTAAAGGTCTTACTCACATTGGCTGCAGAGAGCGTGATCACACAGTCTTCCGGAACAGCTGGTGCTCTCATGCATGTTTCAGTGTTATTTGCCTCGAAGCGAGCATGGAAGTAGTTTAGCTCGTCTGTTAGGCTCGTGTCACTGGGCAGCTCACGGCTGTGCTTCCCTTTGTATGTAATGGTTTGCAAGCCCTGCCACATCCGACGATTCGAACTTAGTCCTGTATTGACTCTTTGCCCGTTTGATGGTTCGTCAGAGGGCATAGTGGAATTTCTTATAAGCTTCCGGGTTAAAGTCCCGCTCCTTGAAAGCGGCAGCAATAGCTTTTAGCTCAGTGCGGATGTTGCCTGTAATCCATGGCTTCTGGTTGGGGTATGTACGTTCGGTCACTGTGGGGACGACATCATCTATGCACTTACAGTGCCTTGCAAAAGTTTTCACCCCCTTGGCATTTTTCCTATTTTGTTGCCTTTACCACCTGGAAATAAAATTGATTTATTTTTATTTTATATAATTTGATTTACACAACATGCCTACCACTTTGAAGATGCAAAATATTATTATTGCGAAACAAACAAGAAATAAGACAAACAACAGAAAACTTGAGAGTGCATAACTATTCACCCTCCCAAAGTAAATATTTTATAGAGCCACCTTTTACAGCTGCACGTCTTTTAGGGTATGTCTCTATAAGCTTGTCACATCGAGCCACTGGGATCTTTGCCCATTCTTCAAGACAAAACTGCTCCAGCTCCTTCAAGTAGGATGGGTTCTGCTGGTGTACAGTAATCTTTAAGTCATACCACAGATTCTCAATTGGATTGAGGTCTGGGCTTTGACTAGGCCATTCCAAGACATTTAAATGTTTCCCCTTAAACCACTTGAGTGTTGCTTTACCAGTATGCTTAGGGTCATTGTCTTGCTGGAAGGTGAACCTCCGTCCCAGTCTCAAATCTCTGGAAGACTGAAACTGGTTTCCCTCAAGAATTTCCCTGTATTTAGCCCCGTCCATGATTACTTCAATTCTGACCAGTTTCTCAGTCCCTGCCGATGAAAAACATCCCCACATCATGATGTTGCCACCACCATGCTTCACTGTGGGGATGGTGTTCTCGGGGTGATGAGAGGAGTTAGGTTTGCGCCAGACATAGTGTTTCCTTGATGGCCAAAAAGCTACATTTTAGTCTCATCTGACCAGAGTACCTTCTTCCATATGTTTGGGGAGTCTCCCACATGCCTTTTGGCGATCACCAAACGTGTTTGCTTATTGCTTTCATTAAGGAATGGATTTTTTCTGGCGACTTCCATAAAGTCCAGTTCTGTGGAGGGTACGGCTTAAAGTGGTCCTATGGACAGATACTCCAATCTCCAGTGAGCTCCTTCAGGGTTATCTTTGGTCTCTTTGTTGCCTCTGATTAATGCCCTCCTTGCCTGGTCCGTGAGTTCTGGTCGGCGGACCTCTCTTGGCAGGTTTTGTGGTGGTGCCATATTATTTCAATTTTTTAATAACGGATTTAATGGTGTTCCGTGGGATGTTAAAAGTTTCGAATATTTTTTTATAACCCAACCCTGATCTGTACTTCTCCACAACTTCGTCCCTGACCTGTTTTGAGAGCTCCTTGGTCTTCATAGTGCCGCTTGCTTGGTGGTGCCCCTTGCTTACTGGTGTTGCAGACTCTGGGGCCTTTCAGAACAGATGTGTATATATATACTGAGATCATGTGATAGATCATGTGACACTTAAATTGCACACAGGTGAACTTTATTTAACTAATTATGTGACTTCTGAAGGTAATTGGTTGCACCAGATCTTATTTAGGGGCTTCATAGCAAAGGGGGTGAATACATATGCATGCACCACTTTTCCATTGTTAGTTTTTTAGAATTTTTTGAAACAAGTAATTTTTTTCACTTCACCAATTTGGACTATTTTGTGTACGTCCATTACATGAAATCCAATTAAAAATCCATTTACATTACAGGTTGTTATGCAACAAAATAGGAAAAATGCCAAGGGGGGTGAAAACTTTTGGCAAGGCACTGTACTGATGAAGCCTTTGACTGATTTGGTGTATTCCTCAATGCCATCGGAGGAATCCCGAAACATATTCCAGTCTGTGCTATTAAAACAGACCTCTAGCTTAGCATCTGCTTCGTCTGACCACTTTATTATTGATCTAGTCATTGGTGCGTCCCGCTTAAATTTTTGCTTGTAAGCAGGAATCAGGAGGATAGAATTAGGGTCAGATTTGCCAAATGGAGAGCGAGGGAGAGCTTTGTATGAGTCTCTGTGTGTGGAGTAAAGGTGGTCCAGAGTTTTTTTCTCCTCTGGTTGCACATTTTACATGCTGATAGAAATTTGGTAAAATTGATTTAAGTTTCCCTGCATTAAAGTCCCCTTGCTACTTGCGCCGCCCTTGCACCGCCTCTGGTTGAGTGTTTTCTTGTTTGCTTATGGTGGAATACAACTCATTCAATGCTGTCTTAGCGCCAGCCTCTGACTGTGGTGGTATGTAAAACAGCTACGAAAAAAACAGATGAAAACTCTCTAGGTAGATAGTGTGGTCTACAGCTTATCATGAGATGCTCTACCTCAGGCGAGCAATAGCTTGAGACTTCCTTAGATATCGTGCACCAGCTGTAATTTACAAAAATACATTGTCCGCCGCCCCTTCTCTTAGCAGACGCTGCTGTTCTATCCTGCCGGTGTAGCTTATAGCTTATTACCAGCCAGCTGTATGTTGATAGTGTCGTCGTTCAGCCACGACTCGTGAAGCATAAGATATTACAGTTTTGAATGTCCCATTGGTAGTTTAATCTTCCTCCTAGGTCATCTATTTTATTGTCCAAAGATTTCACATTTGCTAGAAGAATGGAAGGAAGTGGGTGTAACGACCGTCATCGGGAGAAGGAGAAGAGGACCAAGGTGTAGCATGGTATGTGTTCATATTACCTTTAATAAAATACGAAACACTTGACGAAACAACAAAAACGACAAACGAACATTCCTGTAAGGTGAACACACAAAACAGAAAACAACCACCCACAAACACAGGTGGGAACAGGCTACCTAAGTATGGTTCTCAATCAGAGACAACGATAGACAGCTGCCTCTGATTGGGAACCATACCAGGCCAAACACATAGAAATACAAAACAAGGACAACATAGAACACCAGACATAGAATGCCCACCCAAACTCACACAGGGCGTGACAGTGGGGGTGTATTCGCCTACGAATTCTCAGAAGGCAGCCCGCCCTCCGGCCCCTTTGTCTCTGCCTCCTCTTCACGCAAATCACGGGGATCTGGGCCTGTTCCAGAGAAAGCAGTATATAGTTCGCGTCGGGCTCGTCAGACTCATTAAAGGAAAAAAAGGATTCTGCCAGTCCATGGTGAGTAATCGCAGTCCTGATGTCCAGAAGTTATTTTCGGTCATAAGAGACAGTAGCGGCAACATTATGTACAAAATAACTTTCAAAAGTTACAAACAACGCAAATAAACAAACAAAAAAACACAATCGGTCGGGGGCACTTAAAACGTCTGCCTTCTTCTACCGTGCCATTTTACACAAGAATAGAGTTATGTTAGCTAATCCAAGTTTATCATTTTAAAAGGCTAATTGATCATTAGAAAACCCGTACGCAATTCTGTTAGTACAGCTGAAAACTGTTGTTCTGAGTAAAGAAGCAATAAAACTGGCCTTCTTAAGACTAGTTGAGTATTTGGAGCATCAGCATTTGTGGGTTCGATTACAGGCTCAAAATGGGCAGAAACTTTCTTCTGAAACTCGTCAGTCTATTCTTGTTCTGAGAAATGAAGGCTATTCCATGCGAGAAATTGCCAAGAAACTGAAAATCTTGTACAACGCTGTGTACTACTCCCTTCACAGAACAGCGCATACTGGGTCTAACCAGAATAGAAAGAGTGGAAAGGCCCCGGTGCACAACTGAGCAAGAGGACAAGTACATTAGAGTGTCTAGTTTGAGAAACAGACGCCTCACAAGTCCTCAACTGGCAGCTTCATTAAAGAGTACCCGCAAAACACAGTCTCAACATCAACAGTGAAGAGGCAACTCCAGGATGCTGGCCTTCTAGGCAGAGTTCCTCTGTCCAGTGTCTGTGTTTTTTGCCCATCTTCATCTTTTATTTGTATTGACCAGTCTGAGATACGGCTTTTTCTTTGCAACTCTGAAAATTGCAATTGGCTCAGAACAGGGCAGCTCGGCTGGCCCAAGGATGTACACAGAGAGCTAATATTAATAATATGCATGTCAATCACTCCTGGCTGAAAGTGGAGGAGGGATTGACTTCCTCACTACTTTTATTTATGAGAGGTGTTGAATGCACCGAGCTGCTAAACTACTGGCACACAGCTCGGACATCCATGCATACCCCACAAGACATGCCACAAGAGGTCTCTTCACAGTCCCCAAGTCCAGAACAGACTATGGAAGACACACAGTACTACAAAGAGCCATGACTACATGGCACTCTAGTCCACATCAAGTAACTGTGCAGTAAAATTATATTTAAAAAGCAGATAAAAAAACACCTTATGGAACAGCGGGGACTGTGAAGCAACACAAACATTGGCACACACACACACACACACACACACACACACACACACACACACACACACACACACACACACACACACACACACACACACACACACACACACACAATAACATGCGCACTATACATACACAAGGATTTAGTACATAATAAATACAAATACATTAATAAAATATTGCCCTCTTGCTAGATTGATGACTGAAACCAATATTGAAACAGTGCAACACGTCTGTTAGTTTTAATGCACACCATTATTGTGGAGCTGTTCTTGCTGTCTGGCTCAAAGCTCTTGTTCAATGTGTCATACAGAAACCACTGATGTCTGTATTGGTAAAGGTTTCTGAAAATGTCTAGAATGTGTACATACGTTACCATTACACTAGATGGCAGCATTGAGTAAAATATCAAGTTTCTTGCCTCTGCTCTACCATCATTAGACAACTTTCAGTCTCTCTCTTCAAATGAGACCTTTAATAATTAAGAGATGAGGTGAAAATATTTATAAAGGGCATATCTGTAGATCCTTGACAGATCTCAAGGGTCACAGTAGTCACCTGACAGACAGGCAGAATATTATTTGTTCTTATCTCTCTCTCATCAACGAGGACATTTACAGTGCTCAAAGCTTCCAGATAATGTTGAAAAGAGCCTTTCATACGACAACCATCACAGTCACCGGTTCTCAAATGTCAACATGCTCTTGTATCTAAGAGGAAAAAGTCAAAATGGACACATTTATACAGTACAGCACTGTGGTTTTGTCTCCTGTTCATGTATCTTTGGAAAACTTGGTAATTCTAAGATCTTCAGATAGAAGAGGATTCTGATTGAAGTAGATAGCTACAATCTCCTTACTTGCAACATGCCAAGTGAATTAGACTCCCTCCAAGAGTACAGTTTATCATGTCTGCCTGTCCTGATATAGCATCTGTCACAGGCTCTCACCTCACCGTGAGCAAAGCCTGGGCGTCTGAGGCTATTTCAGTTAAGTTAAATCACACTTCACACACAACATTTACAATCTCTCATACTTCAGCACAAATAATTGTAATAAGCCCCATTAAACATCAACTCATACAGTACTGCTGATAAGAAGCTCTTTTCACACAGCACCTTTACCCCTGACATTTTTAAATGTCAACCTATAGTCATTGTCACGTTCTGACCTTTATTTCCTTTGTTTTGTCTTTATTTAGTATGGTCAGGGCGTGAGTTGGAGTGGGCAGTCTATGGTTGTATTTCTATGTTTTGCTATTTCTGTGTTTGGCCTGATATGGTTCTCAATCAGAGGCAGCTGTCAATCGTTGTCCCTGATTGGGAACCATATTTAGGTAGCCTGTTTTGTGTTGGTTTTTGTGGGTGGTTGTTTTCAGTCTTTGTGTGTCTGCACCAGACAGAACTGTTTCGTTTCGTGTTATTCTCGTTTATCGTTATTTTGTTTGTTTGTTTAACGTATTCTATTAAAATGGATACTTGCCACGCTGCATCTTGGTCCTCCTCTCTTTCTACAGACGATGAACGTTACAGAACCACCCACCAAGAAAGGACCAAGCAGCGCGGTAACAGGCAGCAGCAACAGGAGCGGCAGCAATATCTGGAGAGATGGACTTGGGAGGAAATACTGGACGGCAAGGGACCCTGGGCACAGGCTGGTGAGTATCGCCGCCCCAAAGCTGAGCTGGAGGCAGCYAAAGCGGAGAGGCGGTGGTATGAGGAGGCTGCACGAAAGGCGCGGCTGGAAAGCCAGAGAGGGCAGCCCCAAAAATCTTGGGGGAGGCACACGGGGAGTGGTGTAACCAGGTAGGAGACCTGAGCCAACTCCCCGTGCTTACCGTGGAGAAGCAGCGACCGGCAGGCACTGTGTTATAGCAGAGATGCGCACCGGTGTCCCCGTAAGCAGGCATAGCTCGTGCGGTACATAGCAGCACTTCGTATCGGCCGGGTTAGAGTGGCATCGAGCCAGGTGCCATGAAGCCGGCTCAGCGCATTGGACTCCAGTGTTCTCCTCGGGCCGGTGTACATGGTACAGCCCTACGCATGATGGTCCCGGTTCGCCAGCACAGCCCAGTGCGGGCTATTTCCACCTCGCCGCACTGGCCTGGCTACGGGGAGCGTTCAGCCAGTAGGGTTGGGCAGGCTCGGTGCTCGAGACCTGTAGTGCGTCTCACGGTCCGGTCTATCCGTGCCTTCTCCACGCACCAGTCCGCCTGTGGCAGCCCCTCGCACCAGGCCCAGTACCACCAGTGCCAACACCATGCACCAGGCTTCCTGTGGCGTCTCCCAGAGCCCTGTACCGCCCTGTTCCTGCTCCCCGCATTCGCCCAGTGGTGCGTGTTCCCAGCCCGGACCAACCAGTTCCGGCACCACGAACCAGGCCTACTGTGCGCCTCAGCAGGCCGAGTCTTCCGTCGCGTCCAGTGCCGCCTGAGCTGCCCGTCCGTCCAGCGCCGCCTGAGCCGCCCGTCCGCCCAGCGCCGCCTGAGCCGCCATCTGCCCAGCGCCGTCAGAGCCGCCTTTCTGCCCGAGCCATCAGAGCCGCCCGTCTGTCCTGAGCCGTCAGAGCCGCCCCGTCTTGTCCTGGAGCGCCAGAGCCGGCCGCCAGTCAGGAGCGCAGAGCCGCCCGCCAGTCAGGAGCCCCAGAGCCGCCCGCCAGTCAGGAGCCGCCAGTCAGGAGCCGCCAGAGCCGCCCGCCAGTCAGGAGCCGCCAGAGAGCTGCCCGCCAGTCTGTGAAGCCGCTCAAGCCGCCCGCCAGTCTGAGCCGACCTAGGAGCGCCCGCCATGTCAGGAGCCCCAGAGCCGCCCGCCAGTTCAGGAGCTGTCCTTTCGGTCCGGCCAGGAGTTTCCTCAGTCCAGAGGCGCCCCCTCAGTCAGAAGGCGCCCCTCAGTCCAGAGAGCGCCCTCAGTCAGAGGCGCCCCTCAGAGATCCAGAGGCGCCCCTCAGTCCAAAAGGCGCCTCCTCAGTCCAGCATGGGGCCCTTATTACGGTTCCAGGCCCAAGGTCGTGCGGCGAGGGTCGCGGAGACGCTCAAAGCGAACGCTAAGAAAAGCGGACAAAGGCAATGGTGGAGTGGGGTCCATGTCCAGCGCCAGAGGCCAGCCGTGGACAGATAGCCACCGAGACCCTTCGCCCTATAGGTTCAGGTTTTGCGCGGAGTCCGCACAATTGGGGGGGGGGTACTGTCACGTTCGTGGGACCGGCTTTATTTCCTTTGTTTTGTCTTTATTTTAGTATGGTCAGGGCGTGAGTTGGGTGGGCAGTCTATGTTGTATTTCTATGTTTTGCTATTTCTGGTTTCGCTGATAGGTTCTCCAATCAAAGCAGCTGTCAATCGTTGTCCCTGATTGGGAACCATATTAGGTAGCCTTTTGTTTGTTTGTGGGTGGTTGTTTTCAGTCTTTGTGTGTCTGCACCAGACAGAACTGTTTCGTTTCGTGTATTCTCTTTATCGTTATTTGTTTGTTTGTTAACGTATTCTATTAAAATGGATACTTCCACGCTGCATCTTGGTCCTCCTCTCTTTTTACAGACGACAAACGTACAGGGCTCAACGCAGCATACCTTCCAGAGCTTTGACAGAGTTCTGTTGTGGTAAAGCCATTTTGAAATGTGCACTCAAGATTTGATGCGAAAACCCTACAAGAATAAGAATGTGAAGAGCCCTAGTGAAACATAATGTTAGAAGGAAGCGTTTCTTTATGTTTTTTTCTTTCAAAAATTTTTTTAGGGGGGAAAAAAATTTAGGGTGCAATCAGTTAAGTTAAGATTCATAGATTGACGCCAGCGGCCAGATTGTATTTTATTTTTAAATAATCTTTCCCAAGGTAAACGGACTATTCTCCAGTCACAGATCGTAGAATATGCATATAATTTACAGGATTAGGATAGAAAACACTCCAAAGTTTCCAAAAACTTACAAAATATTGTCTGCCTGCAGATAACAAAAACTGATGGCTGCAGCCGAAACCTGATGAAATCCAACCCGGAAGTGTATTTATTTTTATTTGATCCCTTTCCGTTGCCGGCCCCTCTTCCATTTAAAGGTATTCAACCAGATTCCTTTTCCAAGGGTCTTCCTCAAGGCTTGTGTCCAGGCTTTCAGGACATAGTTTCAGGCCTTTTATTTAAAAATGAGCGAGATTTCAAAACTAGTTCAGGGTCCTTTGATTAGTTCCTAGCGCGCGAGAGGGGTAGCTCGACATTTTCTTCTCTACTTTTATTGAAAGTTACCGTCCATTGTAATATTTATCGATTAGTATGTTTAAAAAACAACCTAAGGATTGATTTATAAAAAAAAATTGACATTCGTTTCTACGAACCATTACGGGATACTTTCGGAATGTTGTGTCTGCCTTTCTAGGAACGGAAACGAGGCTGTGCGTTTTCGAACATGAACGCAAACGCAACCCCAAATGGCGCTTTTTTTGTTATAAAACTAATATTAATCGAAACAAAATAACATTTATTGGTGTAACTGGGAGTCTCGTGCGTACAACATCTGAAGATTAATCAAGGTAAAGCGATTACATTTTAATTGCTTTTCTGGACTTTCGGGACCAACCATAATTTAAGGCTAACTGTTCTAGACATGATTTGATACACTACAACGCTTTGGAATTACTTTCGCTTAAAGCATAATTGTTCAAAATCTGACACGATAGGTGGGAATTAACAACAAGCGTAAACTGTGTTTTGCGTAATATTTCACTTGTTTCTGATTCCATGATGATAAATATTTTTTGTATTATTTTTGAATTATTGGCCGCTCTGCAATTCAGTGGTTGTTTTAGGAAAATGATTCCCGTAATCGGGACATTCTTGTGCGCCAAGAGTTTAACTTCTCAGGGCAGGGGCAGCATTTCACTTTGGAATAAATAGCATGCCAAAATTCAACGCCTGCTACTCATTATGACTGGAGATTTCAAAACGTCTCATGTTTTAGAATTCAATTACTGATTCTAGCAATATTTTTTGTTTATTCCCTTGCCAGTTTGCCAATGGCCAAAGATGTTAGAAAATTGAGTCAAGCATAGTGTTGTAGTAAATCTGAGTAAGGTTTGATGTGTTATAGATATTGGATGTAATTTAGTAGAGTGTGTATGATGTCTGGATTACTAAACATGAGCACGTTGTGAAATCTCCAGTCATAATGGGCGTGAGAAGTTAAGAAAATAGAGAGTAGCAGGCAGTAATTTAGTAATTGGCATGCTATTTGTGAGTCCAAAAGTGAAAATGTGCTGCCCCAATACGCCTATGATAAAGAGATAGGAGACCTACAGTATTTCCATATTTGGTGCGCGCACAGATCACTCGCGTATTATCGGGGATCATTTCCCTAATGACCTATGACCTGACTGGAATTGGCAGAGCCAAATTTCCCAAAAATAATTATCAAAAAATAGTATAATTCCATCGGAATTATCATAAAGGCATGATATGATAATGGATGTACCTCCATAGACACCTCCAGTATCAGCAGTAT
>NW_019946695.1:0-1046 GCF_002910315.2 Salvelinus sp. IW2-2015
AAAAACATGTTCTCAGGACAAGCCATGTGAGAACTCACACACTACTGATCACCTGAAACAGTACAAACATACACTTACTGGTAGAGTAGCTTAACTCACACAACACATTGCATTGAACCATCTCCATATCAAATACACTATGTCCTTCAGTTGTGAAGATAATACATGAACAAACAGCAGTACTTTAGAACATATTYAATCTCATTACTCARAATTAATTTCCTTTKATTTATTTTGAACATTCAAATTAAGAGAAAATATATTGAAGTCGATACTTGCCTTAGACGGTAATGTAAACTGTCTACAGGAGAGACTGTCACACACATAGTGAGGTCTGACAAACTAAAGTGKTGAAATTTATGTGGCATATCTCACATCTCATCAGTGACGTACTTCCTAATAAGTGTATGAGAAATTATGTTSAAACAATACWTCAGTATTTAATGTCCCTTTCTCGGGGTAGGACAGGTCAGCAGCATTTTGAAACGGGCCCCCAAATCGCTAAGTCCGCCCCCGACACATTGTTAAATTAAACAAATGAAAATTTCTGCATTATAACATCTCCCTCATCTCCCAGCCTGAATGGAAATGTGTGTGGGATTTAAACATATAGTTAAATCATGAACCAAAATCCACTATTCATTTATTCAAGAGTTAAATTGGTTAAATATCGAGTTTGAAAAAAAACATATGGTTGTCACATTATGTTTCAACATGAAAAACAGACTTGGTATGAAACAGAGTAACTGTAACTGTATCTGTCTGATTCTCACACACCACTCAACTTCTCCTACACCAACTTCCTCTTTGAAGTCTATTTGCCAAGAGGATCCTGGTGGGCTGGATGCCACAGAGAAACTTTTCACGTCACTTCGATACGGAATTTACTTTTTAATAGCAGTTTACGAGAAATTATGCAGCAGGTTAGGAGAATTAACGCAGCATGTTAGGAGACTGAGGTTAAGGTTAGGTTAAAGGGTTAGGGAAAATGCTCTAACCAGGGTTGGACAACCGCATTTGGGATCCGGAGCTTACTCTCCTGCTAT
>NW_019946695.1:5316-9940 GCF_002910315.2 Salvelinus sp. IW2-2015
CTGGACTTCAGGCTAGAATGTTGAGGGTTTGAAACCCGCTCCCTGCTTGTTTCATTACATTATTATGCCGGTACCAGAGCAAATAGCCTGGATTGTTACTCCAATCTCGTTCCACGCGCTAATCCYCGCTTCYTTCTCCGCCTGAGTAGCTCGCTTGTGGGCGTGCTGGCAGGATGTWCTGTTTTTTATTCTMTATATATGAATTACAAGTCAGCCTTTACTTAAAACATGTTTCRAGTCTATTGCATAGTTACAATGTGTAATCATTGATGTCCCAGGAGCAAGAGTGGTAAACACTCTTGAAGTGTATAATTGTAATACATACATGCAGACACAGCATCATTCAAAGAATGGAGTTTGATACACCTGGTATTGGATATGACTGAAAAAGAACTTGCTAAATAGCGATTTTCGTAAATTAACTTTATGACAAAAAAATACGCACAATCTTTCGTCTCTACATTAACTAACACATTCCTCTCAATTGTACGTTTTTTGCTTGACTCGTTATGATGTTATAATTACTTAAATTTGCTTTTTTGTCAGCTATCTTTGCTGAAGAAAGTCACCAGGGATGGGTGGCTCACATCAAATTCGTCATTGGAACCATGATTGGTATGATTGATATGATTGGTCATYTATAACCCTTGAGACCCAAATGCATAATGAGTGCRCTAACTCCACCTTGCGGTGGTCTGGAGCAATGAGGCCGTGATGCTGTGTACCTCTAAGTCTCGCGGTGTAAGCTCACAACTTTTAAAGGAGGAACCACTGTAACTGCACTGTCTAATTTACAGTATCCATTACAGTGAAAACATACCATGTTATTGTTTGAGTAGAGTGCACAATTATGTACTTGAAAATGTATATATTGACCAATTAGGTTTAAAGTCATGTTAAGAACACATTCTTATTCACAACGACGGCTACCTCGACAAACCCGGACAACATTGGGCCAGTTTTGCACCCCCTATGGGACCCCAATCACAGTCAGATGTGATGCAGCCTGGATTCAAACCAAGTACTGTAGTGAATCCTCTAGCCACTGATGATGCAGCTGCCTAGACCGCTGCACCACTCGGAGCCCTAAAACATTAACCTCAGCTCTGCCTAACAATCTACGTTCTTTCTCCGAACCTGCGCATAAGTTCCGAAACTGCTACGAAATAGTAAATTCCGATCAAAAGTGGAGTGAATGAAGAGTGTTCTCGTGGCATCCAGCTACCAGGCTCCTCTTGGCAAATAGACTTCAAAGAGGAGTTGGTGTAGGAGAAGTTGAGTGTGTGGGCAGAATCACTTCAGATACAATGACAGTACTCTGTTCATACCAAGGCTGTTTTTCATGTTGAAACAATGTGAGAACCATATGTTTTGTATCAAACTCAAAATAAACTTTTCAATTTTGTTGTTCTTGAGTCAAATTAATAGTGGATTTGGGTTCTATGATTTAACTATATATTTTTAAATCCCACACACATTCCTATTTAAGCCTGCGAGGAATCAACTTCTTCACAGGATCTTCTGTATTTTGTATATCAAATTAAATGAAAGGAAATTAATTCTGAGTTAATGAGATTCAATATGTTCAAAGTACTGCCTGTTGGTTCATTTAACTTCACCAACGTGAAGACATATATATTTGATAGGAGATGCGTCTAACAAGGTGTTGTGTAGTTTAAGCTTACTCTTACCAGTAAGTGTATGTTTTACTTTCATGATCATAGGTGTGAGTCTCACAGGCTTGTCCTGAGAACATGTTTTTCTCATTGGTCTCTTTATGCAGGTGAGTCTTCCACACAACAACAACTAGGTATGAATCAGACAGAGAATAAGACACAGTGATAATTCATGTATGAGCTATATTCCCATCTGTCTCAATGTATAGAAAGTGTACAGTGTGACTCAGTCAGTACATCCAGATAGACTGGATGTACTGACTGGCTCCTGAACAAATCCAATTGCATTTAATATTACTTACTATAAAATTTAACACCACAATACCTACCTCTGGATGTGGATTAAAGAATTACCAGTATTTGGACATGTGATATTAACAGTAGTAAGATGGTCAACAGATATCAAGGAAGATAACTGGAAACATGTCCCAGAAGAACTGCACCACAGTTTTCTTCAATAACCACCAGTTACTCTATTAATCGCCCTTCAGAATTGAGATCAACTATTCAAAGCAACAGAACACTCAAAAAGTACTGTTATATACTGTAGTTGTCAAGGTAAGAAGGGACAGACTATTTAAAATCGTTATACATTTTCTTAAGAATGATATGAATGCGAATAAGACCAAGTAGCAGTGTGTCTGTCAGTGTAAAATATATTTATCTACAATGTATTTACAGATTTTGCCTTCCAGTCCCATCATACTGTCTCAGGTGAAGTGAAGAAGGGACCCCTGTCAGTTTAAACTGCTCTGCTGTCGCTCCCTGTCCTGAACACCCCCCTGAGCTGACATGGACTCTCCCAACACAGCTCACACCGAGAACCAACTGCCAGGAGAATCCAGACCAAACCAAATCAGTTCTATGGTGACCTTCCTCCATCATACCTTCTCATGAGAAGAACATCACTTGTACTGCAGTCACCCATAGGGCAAGCAACAAGACAGCTGAACATAACATGATGCTTAACGTTTCATGTAAGATTTAGTCACCGGTTCCTTGTAGAATAGATAATTCTATTCATGTTTTCACTGATGATTGTAATAGAGTGTTTTGATGAGACTATTCAATATACCATATCAGATACATTCAAATGAACCCCTCTCCCACAGTCTCTCCTAAGGACACCCCTAAGACACCTCGGCCTCAGTCTCTCCTAAGGACACCTAGGCCTCGTATCAGTCCAGCTGATCCAGTATTAGTGGGCTGCTGTTGTTAATCTGACCTGCAGCAGTACAGCCAACCCTCCTGTGACAACCTTCACCTGGTTCCAGATCAGTGGAGTAAACCAATATAGAGCATCTGCGACAGAGTTACACCCTCAATGTGACTTTGGCAATCAAGTGCCACTACTAGCGCTGAATCAATACATGACCAAGGACTTGTGAAGTCACAGGAAGTGCTGCTTGCTATTGAAAGTAAAACAGGTGGCATAATCTTACGTTAATATATTTAGAGATCTTTATGTGAAAATTACCATAATATGTGCTGTATTCTCAGGGCAGGAAAGAGCCTGTTAACCCAATGGTTTTTGGGGTTGCAGCAGGAACTCTGGGGGTCTTTTTGCTTATCAGCCTGATCAGTCTTTTTGGATGGTAAAAAACTCTTCCTGCACCAATGCAAAACTATGTATTTATGTTGTGTTGTGCTCTTGCATATGAAAACCTTCTCAGTGCATTCAGAAGCCTTTCTAAATTACTTCAGGAGGAGAAAACCTAGGTTCAATCACAGGCTTAAATGACAAGCAATGCCCTGAGACAGATGGGAATAAGGCTCAACTTTAAAACCCATCCACAAAGTGCATTTAAGGAAGTACTGAATTAATGCTAAACTACCCATAGCCATGAGGTTAATATCATTTTAGAGGTTGTTCAGGTGAGATGACCACACCGATAGCAATGCACGTCCTGTAGAAACTAGAATGATCAACAATAGCGTGGACTTGACAGTGTTTACTACTTGACAAGCATTAGATTGTACTTCATCTTTGGCAAAAGGCCAGTCAACAATTGAACTCTTCTGTCAGATGAATTTACATTTCATTGACATCCCCTCAGTATGTTTGTGTAACCTGCTGATCTTAGAGCTTTACACCTGTCCCTTTCTATTAGTAAGACAGGCTGGTTATAAAGAACAGAAGTTGGTTGAGAGTAAGTCTACATGATGAAGCGAGAAGTTGTAAACATCTACTAGTCACTGTTTCTCTTAAGCTTTTGTGCATTATCAGAATAACAATATCATAATATTTCAGTTTATATCTATTTAGAATGTATCGTGTCAGTTTTTATGTGAGTGTTATTAACTGCCTTGCTCAGGGTATAACAACAGATTTTTACTTTGTCAGCTCGGGATTCGATCCAGCAACCTTCCGGTTACTGGGCCTGACGCTCTAACTACTAGCTAGTAAAAGATAAAACAAAGGAAACATATGTGTTTTATTTTTTATTTATTTTCTCTGTATCTTTTGAAATTCAAGACAAAGCCACAAAAAAAAAAAGTGGTCACCACTCCTACCAGAGTTAAACATGTAAATTGTGCTAAGCACTGGATGCAACATAATAAATAATTCCAAACAATACATACCAGTTGCATCTTTAGGGTTGAACAATGAGCTGTTTGTATGTTGAGGACCCAAGCAAAGCTAAGCCCAAACATTTTATACCCATGCTTATCTGCCAGGTGCGCATGTAAAAATAGTCCCTCCAGAAATCCTGGCTCAATTTTTTAGTTCCACCTGTGTTTTTGGTTATCTGCCCTCTTGAGGCCTGGAGTTCTTTAAAGGAAGAGCTGCCACCATTTGCTCATGTTTAGGTGTTCTGTTTGACCGCAACAATTGTATATTCCAGTTTAGTCGCAATTTAGATTGGCCACTAGATGCAGATTTTAGACTGATCCTATGAACCATTGATTTTCTGTCAAAATGTTGTATCAATTCTGCCCAAATATGC
>NW_019946695.1:10621-11753 GCF_002910315.2 Salvelinus sp. IW2-2015
AAGCACTGGCATATTCTGCAATCAGACAAAACAATTGCACACCTCTTCAAGGAACCCCCACTGGTGGTCTATAAGTGTGGTCACAATATTGGGGATAGCTTAGTGAGATCTGACCTGCCCCCTGAGCCCACTCAGACACTCTTGACACCCATTACAAATGGGAACTACAAATGTGGCTCATGCTCACAGTGCAATAGCACTCCAAAAACATTCTTCTTCAGATACCCACATACAGGTGGAAAAATCCCTGTTAGGGGTATCATCTCTTTCAAGATAAAGGTAGTAATCTATCTCATCACATGTTCATGTGGAAAAGCCAACATAGGACAAACAAAAAGACAATTAAAACAATGTAGAGCTGAACACCGCAGCTCAATCAGGTGTAAGAACACTGACTATCCAATAGCAGCTCAATCAGGTGTAAGAACACTGACTATCCAGTAGCAGCTCACTTTGTTGAAGCTAACCATCCCATCTCCTCACTCAAATACACACGCATTGAGCATGTTGGTCTACCAAGGAGAGGAGGTAACATGGAGATCCTACTACTACAGAGGGAGGACTACTGGATTTCTTATTGAAAAACATTGACCCCTAGTGGTCGGAATATTGACTTTGATCTCAGGCCCTTCTTATGAACAATTACTGTTTTATGAATAAGTCTTATAAATGAATATATTCTTTCTACAGCTTATCAGCTTTCCGCCAATATGTTCTGTGGAATCTTCTGTTATGGCTCTCGTTAGTGGAAAGAGTGGACCAAGGCGCAGCGTGGTAAGTGTTCATGATTTGTTTATTCAAGAAACACTCAAACAAAATAACAACAGCGAAAAAACTAAAGCAAACAGTTCTGTCAGGCACAGACACTAAACATAAAATAAGATCCCACAAAACCCAAAAGGAAAACTTATATATGATCCCCAATCAGAGACAACGATAGACAGCTGCCTCTGATTGGGAACCACACTCTGCAAAAAACAAAGGAAACAGACTTTCCCACCCGAGTCACACCCTGACCTAACCAAACATAGAGAATAACAAGGATCTCTAAGGTCAGGGCGTGACAATGATACACCCCTCACTATTGTCATTGGATGCACTATTTGCACTGTATGTCTACATAACCTGGTTC
>NW_019946695.1:11888-14191 GCF_002910315.2 Salvelinus sp. IW2-2015
GGTGTCCTTAGGAGAGACTGAGGGAGAGGGGTTCATTTAGAATGTATCTGATATGGTATATTGAATAGTCTCATCAAAACCACTCTATTACAATCATCAGTGAAAACATGATAGAATMATCTATTCTWCAGGAACCGGTGACTAAATCMTACATGAAACGTMAAGCATCATGTTATGTTCAGCTGTCTTGTTGCTTGRCCCTACTGGGTAGAKTGCAGTACAAGTGATGTTCTTCTCATGAAGAAGGTATGATGGAGCGAAGGTCACCATAGAACTGATTTGGTTTGGTCTGGATTCTCCTGCAGTTGGTTCTCAGGTGTGAGCTGTGTTGGGAGAGTCCATGTCAGCTCAGGGGGGTGTTCAGGACKGGGAGCGACAGCAGAGCAGTTTAAACTGACAGGGGTCCCTTCCTTCACTTCACCTGAGACAGTAATGATGGGACTGGAAGGCAAATCTGTAATACATTGTAGATAAATATATTTTACACTGACAGACACACTGCCTACTTGGCCTTATTCTATTCATATCATTTTAGAAAAATGTATAACATTTAAATAGTCTGTCCCTTCTTACCATTGACAACTACAGTATATAAACAGACTTTTTGAGTGTCTGTTGCTTTGAATAGTTCACTCTCAATTCTGAAGGGCGATTTATCAGAGTAACTGGTGGCAGCATTGAGGAGGACTGTGGTGCAGTTCTTCTGGGACATGTTTCCAGGTATCTTCCCTTGATATCTGTTGACCATCTTACTGCTGTTAATTATCACATTGTCCGGACGCCAACCAAAGACTGGTAATTCTTTAATCCACACTCCAGAGGTTTGTATTGTGCTGTTAAATGTATACTTATTTTGGTCAGGAATATCAAAAGCACATGGGATTTGCATACAGGAGCCAGTCAGTACATCCAGTCTATCTGGCATTGTGGTGTTCAAATCTCATTGGCCAAACAGGCCAAAACACCTGGAATATGAAGGACAACATCAGGGAGGTTATGTGATCTTTTTAATACAGGCAATCTCTCTTTCTGCAGCAAAAAAAGATGAGCTCATTTCAATGTACAGGTGATTCCTGATGTCACGACTCCATTCCCTAAACTGGATCATGCACATATCTGGAGCACAGAATGTTTGAATCCAGACTATTAAACTATACTTATCAGGAGTCAACTGTACACTTTTCTATACATTGAGACAGATGGGAATATAGCTCATACCATGAAATATCATCACTTGTGCTTATTCCTCTGTCTGATTCATAACTAGTTGTTGTTGTGTGGAAGACTCACCTGACATAAAGAGGACAATGAGAAAAAACATGTTCTCAGGACAAGCCATGTGAGAACTCACACACTACTGATCACCTGAAACAGTACAAACATACACTTACTGGTAGAGTAGCTTAACTCACACAACACATTGCATTGAACCATCTCCATATCAATACACTATGTCCTTCAGTTGTGAAGATAATACATGAACAAACAGCAGTACTTTAGAACATATTGAATCTCATTACTCATAATTAATTTCCTTTCATTTATTTTGAACATTCAAATTAAGAGAAAATATATTGAAGAAGTTGATACTTGCCTTAGACGGTAACGTACACTGTCTACAGCAGAAACTGTCACACACATAGTGTGGTCTGACCAACTAAAGTGATGAAATTCATGTGGCATAGCTCACATCTCATCAGTGACGTACTTCCTAATAGGTAATTGAGAAATTATTTTCAAACAATACTTCAGTATTTAATGTCCCTTTCTCCGGGTAGGACAGGTCAGCAGCATTTTGAAACGGGCCTCCAAATCGCTAAGTCCGCCCCCGACACATTGTTAAATAAAACAAATGAAACTTTCGGCATTATAACCATCTCCCTCTCCTCTATCTCCCAGCCTGAATGGGAATGTCTGTGGCATTTAAACATATAGTTAAATCATGAACCAAAATCCACTATTCATTTATTCAAGAGTTAAGTTTGTTAAATTCGAGTTTGATACAAAACATATGGTTGTCACATTATGTTTCAACATGAAAAACAGACTTGGTATGAAACAGAGTAACTGTAATTGTATCTGACTGATTCTCACACACCACTCAACTTCTCCTACACCAACTTCCTCTTTGAAGTCTATTTGCCAAGAAGAGCCTGGTGGGCTGGAAGCCACAGAGACACTCTTTTCACTCCACTTTGATACGGAATTGACTTTTTCGTAGCATGTTTATGAGAATTTATGTAGCAGGTTCGGAGAATTATCATAGCATGTTAAGAGCCTGAGGTTAAGGTCAGGTAAAATAG
>NW_019946695.1:15702-20996 GCF_002910315.2 Salvelinus sp. IW2-2015
GTTGAGGATAGGACACTATTCCGTGGGCTGGACCTTTGGTCAAAACGTTTGATTACTAGATTGCAACTGGTATGTATTGTTTGAATTATTTATTATCGTATGCATCCTTAGTGCTTAGCACAAGATTTCTACCATTGTTTATATTCATGGTAGGAGTAGGAGAACACTTTTTTTCTTTTTTGTGGCCTTTGCCTCTGAATATAGGTCAAAGATGAGACAGAGTAAAAATAAATAGAAATATACAATTGTTTCTTTGTTTTATCTTTACTAAGCCTAGTAGTTACAGCATGCGTCCAGGCCCATGAGACCAGGGTTGCGATTGGTCGAATCCCGAGTTGAAACACGATAAAATCTCCATGAGTTGTTATAGCCGAGTCAAGGGCGTTTCCGCCTTGATATTCCCTTTTGGTTACGATTGATATTGTTATTCTGATCACTGCGCTAGGACGGTAGTAGAGTTTACCATTCTGGAATCTGTGGAGATCTTCCAACTCCTGTATTAGATGCGAGACTGTTCTCCCAACTAGGGGAGTGGCTATGCTAGCTCTAAGATCAGCGGGTCTTATAGGTGGGGGTTCGGAAGCCAAATGTAAAATCTCATTCTGGACAGAAGAGTTACATTGTTGCTCGGCTTTTGCCGTAGATGACACGCCAGTACAGTTATTGACTCCAGTCACAGTAACCTGTCTCTAATAGTCAATCACTATGGGCCTGAGGGTCATTCTCCTGTTCTCGCAGGAGTAGCATGAGCAATCAGGTAGTGGCCAATCTTCACACGGTGCTGAACAACCGTCCTAACAATGATATTTTACCATCATGGTGGGTAGTTTCACTTTTGTTCCTTAAATGCACTTGTGGTGGGTTTTCTGTTTAAGCGTATATTTCCCATCTGTCTCAGGGCACTTGCGGTAACTATATAATTGGTTCAAGCCTGTGATATGACCTAAGGCTTTCTCCTCCTGAAAAAGGCATTTAAAGAAAGGCCTTTCTGAATGCTCACTGCAGAAGGGGTATCGATATGCAAGAGCAGTCTACAACCCAACAATCCACCATATACAATAGTTTTGCCATTCGGGTAGCCCAGGAAGAGTTTTTACGAGAGTACCCAAAAAGACTGATCAGGGTATGGTGGCTCATTAGACCACAGAGCACGTTGCGGCGTGCTGCAAGGATAGCTCAAACTACCATGAGGTTAGGCTACTCTCTGCCCTGAATCGCAGTATTATGCGACTAATTATTCCCATAAAGTCTCTAGTATTCTATCCTTTTAAAGACGTCGCACCCAATGTTTTACTTTCAATAGCGCGAGGCTTCTTCACTGTGACTTACAGTCTGGTCCGCTATTGCACTCTCACGCAGTAGTAGCACTGATTGCACGTGCACAATTGAGGGGTGTAATCTCGTTCCAGATATCTACCTGTATTGAGCGTTTACCTCCACTGAATACTGGAACCAGGTTGGGTTGTACCCGAGAGGGTGGCTGACTCGCTGCAGTCAGATTAACACGCGCCACAGCGACCCTAATTACTGGTACTCAGCTGACTGATAGAGGCCGCGTGTTTGGAGAGGACGCTTGAGGCACGAGGTGTCCTTTACTGGGTATCCTAGCGAGCAAGACTAGGGTTGTGTGAAAGGAGGTGTCAACAGGGTTAGATGTTCTGATAATGGTATACTGTTTAGTGGAAAGGGTAATAAGTCTCATCAAAAGCCAGACTCTATTACAATATGCGACAGTGAAAACATGCAAATAAGCAATTATCTAATTCTATCATCTTTGGAACCCGAGAGGTGACTAAAATCTACATGAACACGTTAAGCTCACAGTCATGTTATGAATTCCACGCTGTTCGCGGGTGTTGCTTGCACCTTGAACTCGGGTAGATGGGCTGCTTAGATAGCAAAGTGATGTTCATTATTCCTTCAGATCGATGAAGTATGATGGAGCGATAGGAACGCATCACAGAAACCTGATTTGGAATTGGTCTGGCTTCCTCCTGCAGTTCGCGCTTTCTCTTTGAGTGTGGAAGCTGTGTTGGGAGAGTCCAGTGGTCAGCTCCAGGAGGAGGTGTTTCAGTAGGAGAAGGGAGCGAGAACACAGCATGTAGCAGTTTAAACTGACAGGGTTGTCCCTTCCTTTCACTTCACCTGCGATTCAGGAAATGATGAGGACTAGGAAGGCGAAGCACTCTATTGGTAGAGCCTGGCAATTGTAGACTAAAATATTTTACCACACTGCAGACACAACTGCCCTACGTTGGGTCTTATTCCATCTCCATTATCAATTTTAGAAAAATGTATAACATTTAAATAGTCCTGTCCCTTCTTAAACATCTGAACAACTACAGTATATAAACAGACTTTTTGAGTGTCTGTTGCTTTGAATAGTTTGACTCCTCAAATTCTGAAGGCGATTAATCAAGAGTAAACTGGTGGTTACATTGAAGAAAAACTGTGGTGCAGTTCTTCTGGGACATGTTTCCGTTATCTTCCTTGAATATCTGTTGACCATCTTACCTACTGTTAAATAATCACACTGTCCCAAATACCTGGTAATCCTTTTTAATCCCACACTCAGAGGCTATGGAGAATATATTTTGTGGTGTTTAAAGTTCTATAGTAAGTACTAATATTCACAAATAAGCACTATTGGATTTGTATGAAGCAGGTATGGCCAGTGCGAGGCTACAGCTTCCAGTCTACGTCTGGAATGTACCTGACTGCACGCTCAACTGTAACACTTTCTATACATTTGAGCAGAGATGGGAATATTTGAGCGGTCATTATCTCAATGAAATATCATTCACTTGGGATACTTCCTCTGTTGGAGTATACGAGGTACTAGTTGTTGCGTGTGAGACTGATCTCAACTCTGGACACACACACGCAGCACCAATGAAAAGAGAGCATGCTTATGCAGGACAGAGCTTGCTGAGAACTTCACATACTTATCGGGATCACCCTAACGAAAACAGTACAGAACATTACCTTACTGGTAAAGAGTAGCTTAACTGCGCACACAATCAGCTGTGCATTGAACCATCCTCCATTATCAAATATACTAAATGTAGCATTACAGGTCGGTTGTATGAAGATAATACACGAACAAAAAGCAGTACTCCTTAGAGAACCATATGTGGGAAAGATCTCATACTGGACAGATTTAAGTTTCTTGGAATTTCTATTTTGAATATATCCAAATATAACAGAGAGAGTATGTGATAGATAGTTGATTGGTTCCTGGCCGAGGGCTTAAAATAAGGAATGGTGATGTTGGGATTTGTAAGTAAAACTATAAGTGTAAATTCATGAAACCAAAAATCGCGGACACTAATTCGCGCAATTCGGGATTGACTCAACGAAAAAAGGAGAAAGTCTTATTTTGAGTTTGATACAATAAACATATGGTTCTCACATTGTTCAACATGAAAAAAACGAGACTTGGTATGAACACAGAGTAAGCTGTAGGGGATTGATATCGTTGAGTGATTCCTCACAACACTATCACGTCTGACACAACTTCTCCTACAATCACCCCACAGCAACGTCCCTCTTTGAAGTACTATTTGGCGCAAGAGGACCTGGTAGAGAGTCTGTGGATGCCAACAGAGACAATCTTTTACTGCCACGTTTGAATACAGTGAATGTTAACTTTTCGTAAGCAGTCTTAAACGATTGTATACTTGACTGCAAGATGTAGGAGTTCGGAGGGAAATGAAAGACGCTAGATTTTGTTGAGGAGCAGACTGAGGAATGTTCTAGGCGCTCCGCGCGGTAGTGGTGCAGGGAGGGGGTCTAGAGGCACTGCTATTCCTCAGTGCTGGATGTAGGATTGGCACTACAGTACCTGGTTTTGGAATCCAGAGATGCATCACATGCGTCCGACTGTGATTGGGAGTCCCCATAGGGGAGAGTTCGCAAACTGGCCCAATTGGGTTGCTCCGGCGTTTGGGTCCAGGCACGGGTAGACCGTCGATAAAGTAATAAGAGAATGTTGGTCTGACTGACTATAATGAAAGGGAGATAATAATAAATAAATAAGGTTACGAGTTTAGAGGGATATTGGTTAACGAAAACTCTTTGCTACTCCTAGCTCAAAAAGGTTGGTAAGAGCAGTACAGTTGGAAGACAGCATTTGGTACCCTGAGCTTACAGTGGCAAGAAAAAGTATGTGAACCCTTTGGAATTACCTGGACTTCTGCTTAAATTGGTCATACAATTTGATCTGATCTTCATCTAAGTCACAACAACAGACAAACACAGTCTGCTTAAACTAACAACACACAAACAATTATACGTTTTCACGTCTATTATTGAAAACACGAGTAAACATTCACAGTGCAGGGTGGGAAAAGCATGTGAACCTTTGGATTTTATAACTGGTTTACCCTCCTTTGGAAGCAATAACCTCAACCAAACGTTTTCTGTAGTACTGAACTGTTTCAGTTCAGCAATATTCTTGTGATGTCTGGWGTGAACTGATCTCTTGAGGTCATGCCACTGCATCGCAATCGGGTTGAGGTCAGGACTCTGACTGGGTCACTCCAGAAGGCGTATTTTCTTCTGTTGAAGCCATTCTGTTGTTGATTTACTTCTGTGTTTTGGGTTGTTGTCCTGTTGCATCACCCAACTTCTGTTGACCTTCAATTGGCGGACAGATAGCCTTACATTCTGCTGCAAAAAGTATTGATAAACTTGGGAATCCATTTTTCCGTCAATGATAGCAAGCTGTCCAGGCCCTGTGGAAGCAAAGCAAACCCAAACCATGATGCTCCCTCCACCATACTTTACAGTTGGGATGAGGTTTTGATGTTGGTGTGTTGTGCCTTTTTTTTCTCCACGCATAGTGTTGTGTGTTCCTTCCAAACAACTCAACTTTAGTTTCATCTGTCCACAGAATATTTTGCCAGTAGCGCTGTGAAACATCCAGGTGCCCTTTTGCGAACTTTAGACATGCAGCAATGTTTTCTTTTTGGACAGCAGTGGCTTCTTCTGTGGTGTCCTCCCATGAACACAATTTTTGTTCAGTGTTTTACATATCGTTGACTCGTCAACAGAGATGTTAGCATGTTCCAGAGATTGCTGTAAGTCTTTAGCTGACACTCTAGGATTCTTCTTAACCTCACTGAGCATTCTGCGCTGTGCTCTTGCAGTCATCTTTGCAGGAAGGCCAGTCCTAGGGAGAGTAGCAACAGTGCTGAACTTTCTCCATTTATTGACAATTTGTCTTACTGTGGACTAATGAACATCAAGGCTTTTAGAGATACTTTTGTAACCCTTTCCAGATTTATGCAAGT
>NW_019946695.1:21545-28523 GCF_002910315.2 Salvelinus sp. IW2-2015
TCATCGCCAATTAACCTCATTAAACTAGACCACACCCCTCACTATTGTCATTGCGTTACAGTAACTGCACTGTAGTCACATAGCCTGTTCAATCATTAATGACTTTAAAATAACCCCCAAAAAAGTATTTTTATTTATTTATTGAATTAACAAAGTTATGCAACACCCAATGTCCTGTGTGAAAAAGTAATGCCCCCCCTTACACTCAATAACTGGTGTGTCACCATCCAAAACACACGAATCTAACATGGAAAAGGCATAAAAAGCAACAAATTGAAGTTTGTTAAATGGCCTAGTCAAGTCCAGGACCTAATCCCAAAATGAGACTTGTGACAGTTCCTGTTTAAATCCACAACTGTCGCTGAGTTAAAGCAGTTCTGCAGGAGTAGTGGACACAATTCCTCCCAGTGATGTGAGAGGCTGAATCAACAACTACATATGAAGTGTTTGTTGTTTTTGCGAGGGGGTCCATTTTTTCAAGCTAAAGGGGGGGGGGAGGGAAAAACCCCACCAAAAACCAAAAGGTTTAATTGAGTAAAAGGGGCGGGAATTACTTTTCACACAAGGGCATTGTGTTGACATAACTTGGTTAATGAAATAAATAAATAAGTATGTAATTGTTGTATATTAATTTATCAGTCTGCATTTATCACTATTTAGCCTTCCTGTTGACACCACGTGGTATAGAGTCCTTGCATCTTGAAGCTTCTCTGCGTCCCAGTGATGTACAGTCAGTACGCACTACCTCACGTACGCCTTTGCGTTCGGAGCCGAAGCAGTTTCCATACCAGCGGTGATGCCAAAAAAAACCCCACCACCAGTAGGATTCTCTCGATGTGCCAGCGTAGAACTTTTGAGGATCTGAGGACCCATGTCAAATCTTCGGTCTCTGAGGGGCGGAAAAGTGTTGTTGACTGCCCTCTTCATGACTGTCTTGGTGTGTTTGTACAATGAAGTTTGTGGTGATGGACCACCCAAGGAACCTTGAGCTCTCACCTGCTCACTACGCCCCGCTCGCCCTTCTTTCCTGGAGCCCGATCATCTCCTTTGTCCTTTATCACGTTGAGCGGAGAGGATGTTGTCCTGGCACCCACAACTGACCATATTCTGACTTCCTCCCTAATTAGGCTGTCTCATTTTGTTGTGATCAGGCCCTAACCATTGTTTGTGTCATCGGCCAAACTAATGATGTGTTGGATCGTTGCAGTCATGGGTGAACAGGAGTACAGGAGGGACTAAGCACGACCCCTGAGGGACCCTCATGTGGAATCAGAAGGCAGATGTGCTTTTCCACCCTTACCACCTGGGTGCGGCTCATCAGAAGTCCAGGATCCAGTTGCCAGAGGAGGTGTTAATCCCAGGGTCCTTAGCTTATTGATGACTTGAGTGCACTACGATGTTTGAACCTGAGCTCTGTAGTCAAATAAAGCATTCTCACGTAGTGATCCTGTTGTCCAAGAGGAAAGGCATTTTTTGATTAGCAATAGAGATGCATCATCGTGATCTGTTGGTGGTAGTGCAAATTGGAGTGATCTAGTGTTTCTGGGATGATGGTGTTGATGTGAGCCATGACCAGCCTGGCTACAGACATTGCATACTATGTCGGTAATCATTTTGCAGATTACCTGGTGTTCTTGGCACAAGGACTATGGTGTCGCTTCGAACACAGTAGGTATAAGACTCGGCCAGAACAGTTTGACAAGTCAGTGAAGACACTTCCATGTCAGGTATGCTCGAGTACGCTCTGGTAATTCGTCTGGCCCGGCGGCTTTTAAATGTTACCTATTTAAAGGTCTTACTCACATCGCTATGGCAGCTTGATCACACAATCGTCCGGAACAGCTGTGCTCTCATGCATGCTCAGTGAAGGTTCTTGCCTCGCAACGCCGCATAGAATAATTAGCTAATCCAGGTAAGGCTTGTGTGAGCCGCCGCTGGAGCTTCCCGTGTAGTCCGTAATAGTTTGCGAAGCCCTGCCGACATCGTACGAAGCATCGGAGCTAGTTAGTAGGATTCAAGATAGTAGATCAATCTTGCAAGGGCTTGCTTTGTGGTGCGAGGGTAACGATGCTTCGGGGTTCAGTTGTTGATTGTGCAGAGGGTCCATTGTTATCGACCCAGTAGAGGAGAGAGACGGAAGTCTATACTTTACATTGATGCTGTGACCCGGGATCACTGGTTGCAGCGGAAGAAAAGGAGGAGATCAAAAGGGTGAGTTAACTGATGTGAAAATGGTTAGTTGGGGTGTCGCTAATAGAGTTTCCATTTGACGTTACTCACTCTGAGACTTGACAGTATTGTTCCCCTTGCTCTGCAAGGGCTGTGGCTTTGGGAGCGATGGTAAAGATGCTTCGTGGAGGCAGTGTTATGTGTTGCAGAGTCCTGTTCAAGCCCAGGTAGGCAGGAGAGACGGCAAGGGAAATTGTACATTAGAATCAGTCTTCTGGGTAAGTCTAGAAGAAGCTTGCACACCCGGATGTACAATATTGCACATTTTCTGGTTTAAAAAAATTCTTCAAGCTCATCAAATTGTTGTTGATCATTGCTAGACAGCCATTTTTCAAGTCTTGCCATAGATTTTCAAGCCAATTCAAACTGTGATAGGACAATTAGGAACATTCAATATTGCTCATAGTAAGGCAACTCTGGTGTATATTTGGCTTTTTTTTTAAGTTGACTGTCCTTCTATAAGGTGAATTTGTGTCCATTGTCTTTGAAAATCAAGACTGAACCAGGTTTCTTCTAGAGTTTGCCTGTGCTTTAGCTCTATTCCATTTATTTCATCCTAAAAACTTGATGACAAGCATTACCCATAACATATTACACCATCACCATGCTTGAAAATATAAGAGTAGGTACTCAGTGATATGTTGTGTGGTCATAGAGTGAAATATCTTTGCCAAATGTTTTCCAGATTTACTTTAATGCCTCTATTGCAAACAGAATGCGCGTTTGTAATATTTTTATTCTGTACATGTTCCTTCTTTTGCACTCTGTCATTTAGGTTGAGTATGGTGGTAGTAAAATGTGTTGATCATCCTCATTTCTCCTATCACACCATTAAACTATGTAACGTTTTAAAGTCACCATGCCTTATGGAAATCAGTTGGAGCTGCTGAGGAAGACAACTCATAATAAGTCTGGAACGAGCAAATGGAATGGAATCAAACACATAAACCATGTGTTTAATTACACGAGCCCCAGCTCCACCATTACCTTGAGTACGTTCCCCCAATGTAAAGTGCCAACAAACTCCTTAGGTGAATCCCTGAGCGTTTGCTTTCCTCTCCGGCGATGATTAGGAAGACGCCTGTATCTTTGTTAGATAGGTGTATTGATAAAACCGTCCCAAAGTGTTATAATTAATTAACTTCACCAGCTCAAAAGAATATTCAATGTCAAATGTATTTTTGACCGCCATCTACAACACCGTGCCCTTCTTTTGAGTCATTGGAAAAGTCTCTGTCTTGTGTAGTATGTCGAATTGTGCAAATCAGCTGGCTGAACTTGAGGGACTTCACAGGATAAGTTGATGTGTAGGAAAGAGGATGAGGTAGTCACTCAAAAATCATGTTAAACACTAAAGATATCTGCAACAGAAGGTGACCATCAAGCGCAAATCGTGACGACTGTTATAGACAAATCCTTTGTACTCTCTAACTTATTAGGATTGCCATAAGAAACAGGTGTGAAAATAAATGATTGAACACACAATTCAACGGCTTGTTGCAATTATGTGTTAAAAAACATAATCCCACATTGTGTGTAGAACCAAGTGCACAAAATCTAAATTATATCCATTTTAATGAGCATATAGTGTAAATGTGTGGACCAAAAAGACACGAAAAAGATGTAATTGGAAAATGAATGTAAAGGTTTTTATACAGTGAATTAATAAAACAACTATAAACTTCGAGCCTCAGATTGTTTTGGTTCATTATAACACTCGCAATACTAAAAAACTGACAAGAAAATTCATAATAGATACAGTTGAAGTCAAAGGTTATGTTACCCTTTATTCATAGATACTGTTAAACTCAGTTGTCCACAATGCGCTGACATATTAATCCAAGTAAAAATCCCGTGTCGTGGGTTGTTAGGATCACCACTTCTTTTAGCCAAATTGTAAAATGTCAGAATAATAGTAGAGAGAATGATTATTTCAAGCTTTTATTTCTTTGTCCACATTCACAGATCCAGTGGTCTGAAGTTTACATAACACTCCAATTAGTATTTTGTTGCATTGCCTTAAATTGTTTAGATCTTGGGTTCAAACTTTCGGGTAGCCTTCACGAAGCTTCCACAATAGTTGGTGAAATTTTGGCCTCATTTCCTGACAGAGCTGGTGTAACTGTGAGTCAGGTTGTAGGCCTCCTTGTCGCCACCACTTTCAGTCTGCCACAAATGTCTATAGATGAGTCAGGCTTTGTGATGGCCACTCAATCTTGAATTTGTTGTCCTTTAAGCCATTTTCCAACAAACTTGCGAAGTGCTTGGGTCATTGTCCATTTGAAGATCGCCACTTCTGCGACCTAGCTTAACTTCCTCTGATGAATGTCTTGAGATGTTCTTCAATATATCACATAAATTTTCCTACATCATGTATGCCCATCTACTTTGTGAAGTGCCAAGTCCCTCCTGCAGCAAAGCACCCCCACAACATGAGCTGCCACCAGTGCTACATGTTGGGAGGTGTTGGCGTTTGCAAGCCCCTCCTTTTCCTCCAAACATAACGATGTCATTCTGCCAAAACAGTTCTATTTTATTTCATTAGACAGAGGACATTTTCCAAAAAGTGACAATCGTTTGTCCCATGTACAGTTGCGCACCGTAGTCAGCTTTTTTATGCGGTTTTGAGCAGTGGCTTGCTTCCCTGCTGAAGCGACCTTTCAGCGTTATGTCATATAGACTCTTTTTAACTGTGGATAGAGATCCTTGTACCCTGTTCCTCCAGCGATCTTCAACAAGGTTCCTTTGCTTGTGTTCTGGATTGATTTGCACTTTTCGTATCACAATACGTTCATCCTTGGAATAGACACGTCGTCTCCTGCTAGCTGTTATGCGCTGCGTGGTCCCATGTGTTTATACTTACGTACTATTGTTTGTACAATGATCGAACGGTACGTCAGGCATTTGGAAATTGAACCAGACTTTGGCGGTCTACATTTGTTTTCTGAGTCTTGGCTGATTTCTTTGATTTTCCCATAAGTTCAACAAAGAGGCACTGAGTTGAAGGTAGCTTGAAATACATCACAAAGGTACATCCTCAAATGACGTCATATCTATTTATCAAGAAGCTTCTAAAGCATGACATAATTATTGTGAATGTCCAGAGCTGTTTTAAAAGGCACAGTCAACTTAGTGTATGTAAACGTCTGACAACTGGAATTGTGGAACATGCAATTAAAGTTATAATATAAATAATCTGTCTGTAAACAATTGTGGAAAAATGACTTGTGTCATGCACAAAGTAGATGTCCTAACTGACTTGCCAAAACTATAGTTGTTAATTAACAGAAATATGTGTGAAGTGGAGTGGATGAAAAAAATGAGTTTATGATACGCAACCTAGTGTATGTAAACTTCCGACTAAAAACTGTATATAGATATAAACTGAAAATAGATCATATTGTTATTCTGGGAACTGCACAAAATAAGAGAAACAGTGACTAGTAGATGTTGACACCAATCTGCCGTCATGTAGACTTCCTGCACCAACTTCCTGTCTTGTATCAGACCACTGTCTCTCCAACTAACTGTGTCTTCTCTCCTCAGTCATCATTGACTTCATATGGACTTAAACTGCCTTCAGTAGGCTAGTTGAACTCAGCAGTTCCTCTATACTGGAACCCATTAAACAGATGCTCTGTGAACTCAACACTCAAAATAAATGGTCTAAAATAAAGAGTAGCCTACGTCATCGTATCACCACTATAGTAACAGTTAAACACTTTTCATCCCAGCAAATTCTACAAATACGCAGATAATCAAAGAGCACACAATTATAAATGTAAATAAAGTACCAATAGAAAACAGATACACAATGACAATACTGTACATAAAAACACTTAATACCCAATGGAAAATTAACATGCACCTCTTTTATTCACTTGTGCATAAAGTCCATCTAGGTTGTTAAGGTGTTGTACCTTGTCCCCTCTCCCGGTCACATTGACTTCAGCGTACTCACTCTCCTGTCCCTGGACCCTGTCCTGGGCTGCAGCTGGGGTCTCTTTGGGCCGTAGTTTGGAGAAGTCTATGTCACCATAGTGGATCTCTTCAGACTGGTCTTCTGCACGTTCCTCTGGTTCCTCTCCGGCTGTGGCCTGGTTAGTACACACTGTCCCAACCGGGGAGTTCTGTGGAGAGAACACAGAGAGAGGAACAGGTGTAAAGCTCTAAGCTCAGTCATGTGTAAAACTCTAAGGTCAGCAGGTTACACAACACATACTGAGTGGATGTCAATGAAAATGTCAGTAAAATTGATAGGTGTAAAGAGTTACATTTTGCCAGTAAACACTGTCAAAGTCCAACAGCTATTCTGTTATTATTCCATGTTCTTACAGGATGTGGCATTGCTATCGATGTGGTCATCTCCCCTAAACTTCCTCTGAAATGATGTTAACCTCATGGCTTTAAATAGTTTCTGCATTAATTCAGTACTTCCTTAGATACACTTTGTAGATGGTTTTGAAAGTTGAGCCTTATTCCCACCTGTCCCTGTGGATTGTCTGTCCTTTCAAGTCCATCGTGGAGCCTCGAGTTTCTCCTCCTGGAAGACATTTAGAAAGGCCTTCTGAATGCACTGAGAGGGTTTTCATATGCAAAAGCACAAACACAGCAGAAATGATAGTTTTGTATTGATGCCAGGAATAGTTTTTACCATCCAATAACACTGATCAGGCTGATGAACAAAAAGGCCSCCAGAGTTCCTGCTGCAACCCCAACAACCATTGAGGTTTTTGGCTCTGAAAATAC
>NW_019946695.1:47682-53139 GCF_002910315.2 Salvelinus sp. IW2-2015
ACGAAACTTATGTAGCAGGTTCTGAGACATTATCATAGCATGTTAAGAGCCTGAGGTTAAAGGTCAGGTAAAATAGTTAGGTTTTAGGGAAAATGCTCTCCTAACCAGGGTTGGATGACTGGCATTGGACCCTGAGCTTACTTTCCTGCATTTCAAAACGTTCTGCCATGTGCAGAGATAATACATAGATTTTTTTTTTGCTGTTTTATAGCACCTCATGCTTATGTTCACATTTTGCCATGAGGGCTATATAAAAGTTGCAGTTTTAAAGCTAATTTCATGCAGTCTACACATTTTGCTATCATATGCTATCTGGGCCGTTCAGTAATCCGGCCTGCTGCTAACCTGCTTCCAAAATCGCTTCTTATTGAAGTGCCATTTGAAAAGAATATCGCGGGTGACACAGGAGGACCAGCAACCTGCAGGTCCTGAGGATGGCAAGAGGACATGGGTGCCCTCTTGTGGTCAAGTCTAGATGGGAATTAAGCTTTTGGCAAAATGATTGTTAAAAGTATAATTATTACAGTATTTTACTAATCCTAACTCTTTTTGTACTTTAATTGAATTTTCATAACCTGCTATGTTAATTCTTCCTAAACCTGCTGCAAAAAAAATTCTCCCCAAAACTTGCCTAGAAAACTAAATAGTTGACAAAAGCTGGTATTATCCCTCTAGACAAAACCCTCAAAACCTGTCCTGAAGGCCTTCCTGGGAGAAGGCGAGACCCAGGACGCTGAGGGCGTGATTTTAAAACAGCAGGGTGGGAGACCGACCTCCCCAACAGGTAGTCTCCCAGGTTCAATGGGAATTGTGTGTGATGTTTTTATAAATCGAGCCTAAATCATAAACGTTGAATAGAACAAGTGTAATCTTAACGTGAAATGCTTACTGACATAGCCCTTAAACAACAGTGCAAACTCAAGAAAGAGTTAAAGAAAAATGTTTACTAAATGAACTAAGGTAAAACATTATAAAAGAAACACAATAAATTAACAGATAAACAAGGCTATAATACATTGGAGTACCGTTTACAGAGCTCCCAATGTCGGGGTAAGGTTAGTCGAGTAATTTGTACATGGAGGTAAGGGGTGAAGTTGCACCATGCATAGATAATAAACAGCGAAAGAAGCAAGCAGTAGACAAAACAAATGAAGTGGGGGGGTAAAATGTAAATAGTCCGTGGCCATTTGATAATTTTCAGAAGTCTTAGGGCTTGGGGGTAGAAGCTGTTAACGAGCATTTTGGTTCTAGAATGGGCGTCCGGACCGCTTTGCTGTGCGCGAAGAAACTTAGAGAACAGTCTATGACTTGGGTGACTGGAGTCCTCTGAAAAATTTTTTAGGCTTTCCTCAGACACCCCTAGTATATGGTCCTGGATGCAGGAAGCTTAGCACCCAGTGATGGTACTGGTCCGTAACGTACTACCCCTCTGTAGCGCCTTACGGTTCAGATGCCGAGCAGTGCCATAACCAGGCGCTGATGCAACCGGTCAAGATCTCTTGATGGTGCAGCTGGTTGAACTTTGAGATCTGGAACCCATCCAACATCATGGCGTTGTCAAATCATTTTTCAACATGAAAAACAGAGTTGGTATGAAACAGCATAAACTGTAATTTTATCTGACTGTATTCTCACACACCACTTAAAAACTTCTCCTACACCAACTTCCTCTTTAAAGTCTATTTGCCAAGAAACCTGGTGGCGGGATGACACATTTTCACGCCACTTCTACATAGAATTGACTTTTTCGTATCAGGCTAGAAGAATTTATGTGGGACGGACCCCACCATCCCCCCTCTTACTTACTGCATTTCAACCCATTTGCCATGGTGCAAGAGCATTTCAACCCATTTTGCCATGTGCCAGAGCAGCATTCAAACTCATTTGCCATGGTTGCAGAGAGCCATTTTCAACCCATTTTTTGCCATGGTGCAGAGAGCATTTCAACCCATTTTAGCCAATGTGCAGAGAGCATTTCAACCCATTTGCCATGGTGCAGAGAGCATTTCAACAATTTTGCATGGTGCAGAGATACATATTTACAGTTTTATAAATGCCTATTCTACACGTTTTCATGAAGCTTGACAGAAAATGTGGTGTTTTAGAGCTAATTTCCTTACTATTCAACACATTTTTCTATCATATGCTATTCTGCGGTTCGTTCGCAGTAATCCGTCTGCTCCTAACACTGCCTACCCAAAAATCACTTCTATTGAAAGTGATGGAAAAGAGTGACCGGATGCCACAGGAGGGAGCCAGTGACCTGCAGGACTGGGAGGCAATTGGGGACATGGCCTCCCTCTACGACGGTCAAGTCTAGATGGGATAAGCGTTTGGCAAATTGACATCAAAAGGTCTTTTAGCATTTGCAGCTAATTCCTAACTCTGTTCCGTTCCTTGATCTAATTATCACAAACCTGCCACGTTAATTCTTCTAACCTTCTGCCTAAATTCTTACCAAAACTTGCGCAGAAAACTAAATTTGGACAAAAGCCCAGTATCCCTTCTAGCAAAACACTCTTCACCTGCGCCCAAGCGTCTTCTGGAGAAGGAGACCTCCCCCAACAAGTGGAGGAGAGCTGAAGGCCAGGGTCAGGGAATGAAAGTGGAGGGACCAGATGACTCACACAGAGAAGAGACAAAGTTTGTCTATTGGACATTACACTACGCTATGCCTGCATATGGTGGGGATGGGGATATGGTGGTACTGACAAAAAGGAGCGAACAAGCTCAAATTTCAGTTTGTGGAAACGACTTGGCCTATATGTGGTAAAATGTATAAAAATACATGGAAACAATGTGTCTGCATGCAGATCAGGCTACCACTCACTATCAGTGGATATAATGGTAGGTAGTAGTATAAAAACAGGAATGGACATCGTACTGCGCTGCTTCCATGACATAGGACTGACCATGTGAATCCAGGTTAATGCTATGAATACCTTATGGGGATGTCACTTGTTAAATCCACTTTCAGTGTAGATGAAGGCGGGGGTGACAGGTTAAAGAAGGATTTTTAAGCCTTGAGGACAATTTGAGAAGTGTATTGTGTATGTGAACCATTTAGAGGGTGTTTGGGCAAGACAAAAAAATGTTAAGTAGCCTTTTTTGGAAAACGAAAGGATTGGTGGTTTTGAGGGGGTTTTAAAAAAAGGGGTGCCAGCGCACTGTGGTTGTCAAAGAACTGCAATACTTGCCTGTTTTTTTCACTCTAAACAGTTCCGCCGTGTGTATCAAGGAATGCGTCCAAACCCCAAAGAAATCCATCCAAACTTGACACAACTGTAGGAAGCGTTGGAGTCAAACATAGGCCAACATCGCTGTGGAACGCTTTCACACCTTGTAGAGTCCATGCCCAATGAACTGAGGCTGTTCTGAAGACAAAAGGGTTTCAACTCAAAATTAGAAGGTGTTCCTAGTGTTTGGTATACTCCAGTCTCTTCAGAAAAAGTAACCCTTGGACTGATTCCACATTCTGTTGTCTTACAGCTTTGAATTAAAAAATGGATTAAATAGCATGCCCATTAACACGTGCAGCCATCACCATGGCTGAAATATGAAGAGTGGTTACTCAGTGATTGTGTGGATTTGACCCAAACATAACACTTTGTATTTCAGGACATAAAAAAGTTCATTTATTTGACACATTTCTTGCAGTTTACTTAAAGTTCCTTATTTGCAAACAGGATGCATGTTTTGGAATATGTTTATTCTGTACATTTCCTTCCTTTCAATCGCTTTCTATTTTTTATGTCACTTAGGTTAGTATTGTGGATAACTACAAAATTGTTATCCATCCTAAGTTTTCTGCTATCACAGCCATTAGACTGTGTAAATGTTTTAAAAATCACCAGTGGACTCATGGTGAGATCCCTGAGCATTCTCCTTGCCTCTCCGGCAACTGAGTTAGGAAGACGCCTGCCTGTATTTTTGTAGTGACTGGGTTTATTGATACGCCATTAAAAATTGTAATTAATAACTTCCATGAAAGGGATATTCAATTATTATTATTTTTTACCCATCTACCAATAGGTGCTCTTCTTTACGAGTCATTGGAAAACCTCCCCAGTCTTTGTGGTTAAATCTGTTTGAAACACACTGCTCGACTGAGGGACCTTACAGATAATTGTATGTGTGGGGTACAGAGATGAGGTAGTCATTTACTATTATTGCACACACAGTGAGTCCATGCAATKTATTATGCGACTTGTTAAGCAAATCTTTACTCCTGAACTTATTCATGATTGTCATAAGAAAGAGGTTGAATACTTATTGACTCAAGATATTTCATTTTTTAATTCATTTTTTAATTCAAGACATCATTCCACATTAATGGGGAATTGTGTGTAGGCCAGTGACACATATAAATGTAATCAATTTGAATGGAATATGTAAAATGTTGGACCAATAAGACCAAAAGACTTAATGGAAATTTAATGTAAAGGTTTTAATTACAGTGCAATTAATAAACAACCTTAAATTCAGTCTCAATTGTTTCTTTGATTTATCATTCAGCATAAAATCTGACACAACAACTTCTAAATAGATATAAACTGAAAATAGATAATATTGTTATTCTGGTAACTGCACAAAATATTAAGAGAAACAGTGACCAGTAGATGTTAAMACCATTCTGCCATCATGTAGACTTCCTGCACCAACTTCCTGTCTTGTATCAGACCACTGTCTCTCCAACTAACTGTGTCTTCYCTCCTCAGTCATCATTGACTTTATATGGACTTAAACTGCCTTCAGTTGGCTAGTTGAACTCAGCAGTTCATCTATACTGGAACCACTTAAACAGGCGCTCTGTGAACTCAACACTCAAAATAAATGGTCTAAAATAAAGATTAGCCTACATCATCATATCACCACTATAGTAACAGTTAAACACTTTTCATCCCAGCAAATTCTACAAATATGCAGATAATCAAAGAGCACATAATTATAAATGTAACAAAAGTACCAATAGAAAACRGATACACAATGACAATACTGTAYATAAAAACACTTAATACCCAWTGGAAAATTAACATGCACCTCWTTTATTCACTTGWGCATAAAGTCCATCTAGGTTGTTAAGRKGTKGTWCCTKGTCCYYTCTCCCGGTCACATTGACTTCAGCGTACTCACTCTCCTGTCCCTGGACCCTGYCCTGGGCTGCAGCTGGGGTCTCTTTGGGTCGTAGTTTGGAGAAGTCTATGTCACCATATTGGATCTCTTCAGACTGGTTTTCTGCAGGTTCCTCTGGTTCCTCTCCGGCTGTGGCCTGGTTAGCACAAACTGTATTAACCGGGGAGTTCTGTGGAGAGAACACAGAGAGAGGAACAGGTGKAAAGCTCTWAGCTCAGTCATGTGTAAAACTCTAATGTCAGCAGGTTACACAACACATACTAAGGGATGTCAATGAAAATGTAAATTAAACTGACTGGAGTAAAGAATTTCATTTGGTCAACA
>NW_019946696.1:0-1968 GCF_002910315.2 Salvelinus sp. IW2-2015
ACACACACTAGTAACCACACACTCAGACATGGCAGCCTGCCACACACACACACACACACACACCATACCCCAGTGCCCACTCCCTCTGCCAAGCTGCCATGTCTGATTTCCTCAACACCAGAGAATCCCACCTGGCATAACACTGTGTGTGGCTCTCCCTCCTTTTCTCTCCTCCCTGCCTCTTCCCTCACTTGACTGCACCCTTCCTGTGTGTCTTTTCCCTTCCATAACCATCTCCCATTGCATCCTCCCCTCTTCCCCCTCCTTTCCCCTCACCCTGCTTCTCCCTTCTTCATTCCCCATCTCCCTCTCTACAACTCTCTATCAGGGTGCCAAGTGGGCTCTTTGCATCCACTCAGGGTAAAGTGTGTCAGTGAATATGTGTGTGAGCCAATGTGGTGTGAATCTGTGTCCTAGAGTTTTGACACACTGTTCCTCCATCCTACCCTCTCTCTACCTCCTTTTCACTCTCCTTCCTTATTTTGCTGCCCTCAAGTGCTGCCTATTCACACTATCCCTACAAACAGCAAAAAATAGGCATTCCTCCCGCTCTCTCCCTCCCTCCCCTTTACTCTCTCCTTTCATCCCTCTATTATTCCTTGTCCTTTTCCCCTCAGGGTGTGTGTGGAGACAGTCTTTCTGGCAGGGTGAGAGTTCCCGAGGCCATGTCTCTGTTTGAACACATGAGAGAGAGGTCTCAATCTAGTGTCCAAAACACGCAGACAGAACCAAGTACACGCACATACACACACATACACACACACATACACACCACACACARACACATCATAAATCAGCACAGAGAAACGGGGAGGAGGAGGGGTGAGACAGCAGGATGCACATTGGCTTCCTGACTCTCTGAAAGGGGGGAAGGTTACTCAGTAAATATTGATTCATATGAAAAAATGTGGGATGTGGCTGCCCAATCTAACGGACAGAGAACTGTAATGTGGAGTGACACACCGTGTTACCCTAAACTGGAACCTATTACTCAATCAGCTTTCTGAGAAAACAATCATTTCACAAGTCTGTTGTATCGTATATTGTTATTGATATTACTAATAGTTCCCTAATATCTGTCCTGTGGCTGTAATAGTGGGTTAGCTAGAACTGAGAGTGTGAAAAGACAGAGGGAGAAGGAGAAGGAGAGAGGGAGGAGGAGAGAAGGAGAAGGAGAGAGCGTGACTACGAAGAGGAGAGATGCTATGCCTCACTGAGTCTGTTACAATTTAGTCAAAGCCCTTTCCCTTAATTGGTCAGTCCACAGTGGTGCAGGGTATTCTGGCCAGTGTGTAGCTCTCTTCCTGTTTTAGGGCAGAAATAGGCATGTCTTAGTTTGCTCTGTTTTTTGTTAATATTCTATGTCCACAAGTGTTCCAAGTAATTGATCTTTGTGTTTTTCTCAATGATATTTGGTTGGTCTAATTGGTGTTTGTCCGGGGGCTCATATGTGGGGTGTGTTTGTTGTTTGTGAAACAAGAGCCCTAGGACCAGCCTGCTTAAGGGGGACCTTCTCCAGGTTCATCTCTCTAGTTAGGTGATGGTTTTTAGGAAGGTTTGGGAATCGACTATCTTTAGGTGTTTAAGACATTTAACGGCTCTTATTCTGGTTCTTTGATATTAGTGGGGTAAATCGGCCTAATTCTTGGCTCTGCAGCATTAGTTATGCGTGTTCTACCGTTGTATAACACGGAGAGTATTTTGGCGCAGACATTCTGACATGCGAGTCTCCACTTTACGAGTAGTTGTCCCCCTTTTGGTGAAATAGTATAGAGTATATAGAGTGGCAGAGCACCACACCATCATTCTTCTCTACATACATCCGCATACCGCACAATCTCATCAGCTCTCACCATCGTTCTCTAATCGCTAACTCACAATTCTTCTCTACCATCTCTCTAATCGACAAGCATGGTTACGTATGAACCGCATCTCATCTCTCTCTCTCTCTCTCTCGTTCTCATCTCT
>NW_019946696.1:7423-10925 GCF_002910315.2 Salvelinus sp. IW2-2015
CTCTCCCTCTCTCTCTCTCTCCCTCTCTCTCTCTCTGAGAGACGTATACTAAAATAGATCAGCTACGTCACTGTGTAATAATCCTGGGATTTCTGGGAATACAGCTGGTAACCAAATGACCTGGGAATGTCTGTCTGTCCGTCTGTGATTAGACAGATAGGGGATAGGGGAAATAAGGAAGGCTTGGGCCTGTGGAGAGGGTCAGGGTTCTCTGATCTCTGGGTTAGGGGACACAAAACTAAGGGGGAGGTTTTTGGGAGCAATCTCTCATTAAAGCCTGCTAAATGGGCCAACTTTACACTGACCAGACCTAACTCCTCCTCTTCTCTCTCGTATTACTTGGGTAAAGCCTGCTAAATGGGGGCCAATTTCACGGTGGGTTACAAATAAACTCCACTCTGACTGGACTTCACTCCTCCGTTTCTCCACCTCTCTCTTTACCTCGCTCTCTTTCTGGTTTTAATGAGTCTCTTCCTGACTTCTCCAATCCCATCTTCTCTCCTCCACACATGTGTTTTGTCTCAGAACCTAGGCTGGGCAGACTAAATGTATACCTATATAATAACTGTACTAAAACTACTTGCTCCCCAAACCGGGCAGATTACCCTAAGCTGTCCAGCCGTCCGATTCAGCTATTTAATGTAATGTTTCCGCAATATAAAGCGCTGCGTTCGAGAGCTGAGGTTGAAAACGGCTGCAGCAGGCCTCTCATGGCCCAGACGGCCCATTAAAGAAAGGAACGGCCGTGTTCAGAGCCAACGCAATAAAAAAATCACAAACTCCAAAAGAACTTCAAAATATGCTGTAATGTTTTAAAACCCTGAGCGTTTCAATATTTWTTTCACATCCTATTTTTCACAAAAGGGACCTGTTCTGACTCCCAGAGACCCTGCCGTGCTCCAGATGTGCTCCTCACCTCCAAGTCACACAAAACGTTGTTTTTGTTCAATGAGGAAACCATCCCCGCACAGCGGCCGACTGCTATAATACTCAAATGTCTAAATTGAATCAAAAGAGCAGAAATATGATCATAAATGAGCTGACTGAATATCCACAACGACCATGATATAACTGACACACAAAAACTCAATGAAGTTTAAAGAAAAAATCTTAACACAAACAGCTAATTACTCTACTGTTTTTTAATAGAGACAGAGAAATGTGAGGTCGAGGGTAAGAGAGGGAGAAAATGAGAGATGGATGAAGAGAGTGAGGGAGGAAAATACTATAAAGAGGCACATGGAGAGATAAAGAGCATGAAAGGGGAAAATGAATATATGGTGTGGAAAAATGCAAGGACTGACGGGAGAGAGGGAGAGAGAGATAGAGAGGGAGGTTTGATACACTCTGGTCAAGACAGCGACTACTGTAGGCCTCTGCACAGCCTAGCCGACTAATAACACACTGCCTCACCTCTGCACAGCCTAGCGACTAATAACACACTGCCTCACCTCTGCACAGCCTAGCGACTAATAACACACTGCCGATCAGCTCGTGGCACGAGCCTAGCGGGACTAAATACGACAGCCTAGCCTCACCTCTGCACAGCCGTAGCGACTAATAACACACTGCGTCAGCTCTGGCAAGCCTAGCGACTGAATAACACCTGCGCTCGCACCTCTCGCAACAGCCTAGCCGACTAAATAACACATCCACTGGGGCCTCACCTCTGCACAGCCTAAGCCGACTAATACACACACTGCCTCCCTCTGCACCGCTAGCCGGACTAATACAACACTGCCTCACCTCTGCAACATGCCTAAGCCCTACACGCTACCTCTACAGTACCACTAAACACCTGCCTCACCTCTGCACAGGCCTACGCCAGACTTAATAGACAACACTGCCTCACCGTTGCAGACAGCCTAGCCGACTATACCACACGCTCCTCACCCTCTGCAGCAGCTAGCGACTAATACCACACTGGCCTCAACCTCTGCGACAGCCTAAGCGACTATAACGACATTTGCCACCTCTGCAACAGGCCTAGCGAACTAATAACAACACTGGCCCACCGCCTGCACAGCCTATACGAACTAAGACGCACTGCCGTCACCTTGCACGAGCCTAGCGCTGACTAATAACAACAGACTGCCTCACGCTCTGCAACAGCCTAAAGCGAACTAATAACCACACTGCTCAACCGTCTGACAAACAGCCTAGCCGACTAATAACACACTGCCTCACCGTCTGCACAGCCTCAGCCGATCAATTAACCAAACAGGGAGGGCACAGTGCCTCACCTCTGCACAGCCTAAAGGCGCGACTAATAACACTGGCTCTCTCACCACCTCGCAACAGCCTACGACTAATAACACACTGGTGGGGCCGTCACCGCATCTGCACAGGCCTATCTTAGCCCGACGTAATACACAGCTGCCTGCACCTCTGCAGCACAGCCTAGCCGACTAATAACACACTGCTGCACCTTGCACAGCCTAGCCGACTAATAACACAGCTGCCTCACCATCTGCACAGCCGCTAGCCGACTAATTGATGGCAAAATAACAGCCTGCAGGTTTCCCTACGAAAAAACACACGACACACGATTTCCTACGAAGCACACCACTGCAGTGTTTTCCCTACGAACACACACACAACCTGCAGTTTTCCCCTACGAACACCACACCAACACACACACAACAACCACACACACAACCTGCAGTTCCCTTAGCCGCAACCTACAAACTGCAGTTTTTCCTGCGGTTTATTCAACAACAGAGCTCGTTTGGCAGGAGAGGAAAGTTCCGATTCCAGTACAGACCCAACCCATAGCGGAAAACACACACATTTTCTCCTTCTCTAACTGATGTTAGATGTTTGCACTCAGTTCTAGCCCACGCTGTATCCTGCTCAAGAGGGACAGGTAAGTAATGAACTGAGGTCTAGTTGGGTGACCTCCAGGGCTAAGAGGGGATGTCGCTGGACTCCTCAGCCCACCAAGGCTGCTCCTCGTCGGGGTGGAGAACGCAGGGTTGCGGCACCCGATGAGAGTGTTAGCGACTCAGAGCCGTGGCACAGACTCAACATAGTGGAACTGGCCATTTCACCTGCATTATTAATAACCAAGAATCCAACTAATATGTTAGGCAGGAACGCTGCCAAAAACTAAAACTCAGAGACAGAGAGAAAACACACACACACATATAAAGAAACCAACAAACACAACGACACACACACAGAAGACACACCCACACGAGAGTGTATTGGTTAACAGAAGGAACACTCTCAAAGTCCAGTAATCTTTAGAAATGTAATTACGCCAGCTCATGCTTAACCAGGAAATAAAAAAAACCTTTCATGGTTTACGGGTTTCAGAGGGTTTTTTACAGCCTGGTAGTGGCCGAATAGACAGGGGAGTGTGTGTGTGTGTGTGTGGTGGTGTGTGTTGTGTGTATGTGTGTGTGTGTGTGTGTTGTGTGTGTGTGTGGTGTGTGTGTGTTGTGTGGTGTGTGTGTGTGTGTGTGTTGGTACAGGGTGGGAGGGATGGATGGTGACTTAG
>NW_019946696.1:10950-28513 GCF_002910315.2 Salvelinus sp. IW2-2015
CAGCACTGTAAAAGGCCACCTCTTTCTCACTGATGGGACAGTTCACGTCACGCGGCACGCCACGCACGGCACGCACGGCACGCCGCACGCACGCCGCACGCACGCACGCACGCACACCACACACACCCCCACACACACACACACACACCACACAACACACACACACACCAACACACAACACACACACACACACCACACATACACCACACACACACACCACACACACACACACACTCCAAGAGTCATCTCTCTTCTCTAGGTCTGGGAAAAGGGACCTCATTACACAGTATGCCTCCTCTCCCTTGGGACTGGAGGAGGAGGAAAGCGTACCAGGAGCAAAGAAAGAAAGACGGCGGGAGATGCGAGGCCTGGGCCATTCCTCCCCTGTCCTATTCTCCCTTGTTGCGGACTCTTCACTTTACTCTTGACTGCATCACTGCCTGTTTAATATGGTTCCCCACAAAGAGCCGAGAGCAGGGGCAAGCTAATTAGCCAACACTAATAAAAAGGCCTCGGCAAGCCATTGTGTGCACCCCCACACACTCTACTTTCCAGTGCGTAATTAGTTGAGAGTGGAGCTGTTGAGGATTTTTTCTTTCCAGTTCTCCCCTCTTCACTTTCTCTCTTTTCTCTCGTCTCTTTCTGTTTGTATTTCTCTATCTCTCTAAGCCTGGATTTTGGAAGCACTGGGGGAAGGATTACTGGGAAAAAAAAAGGAGGAGGAGAGACAGAGAGAGGTGTGAGAGAGGGAGAGCGGAGAGACCGAGATGAGGAGAGAGAGGGAAAGAGAGACAGGTAGAGAGAGAGAGAGAGAGAGAGAGAAGAGAGAGAGAGAGAGAGAGAGAGAGAAGAGAGAGAGATGAAGGAAAGGAAAAATAGTTCCCCCTTGCTCCATGACTGCCAGACCTTTGTTGCAGTGGCTGCATTGTGGGTCCAGTGCTTTTCAAGTGTACCAGAGTCCCCTACTGCCTCGGGAGATGTCTTGTACCCCCCTCTGTGTGTGTGTGTATGGGGGGGCAATCTGTCTCGCGGCTCCTTTTGAGCAGCTAACGCCTGACTAATGCTGCGAACAGAACCACAACCACGACATACACAAACATACACACAATACCACACACTCTAAACACACGCCAATTAGTGTCAATTATGCCACCGCTTCCTGACGTGGACACAGCCCAATAGGAAATTTGACGCGCAACCAACGGTATTAACAGCGAATCGCCCCAACTGTCATCCCCTCCTCCCTTCTGTCCGTCCTCCTTCTCTGGCCACTCTGGTTCCAATCTCCCTCTTTTTCCTCCCTTCCTCTCTCTGACTCTCCTTTAAACTCATACCCTCTTTTTTCCTCTCCCTCCTCTCTTCTGACTCTCCTTTACAAACTCTCCCTCTTTTCCTTTCCCTCCTCTCTCTGACTCTCCTTTAAAACTCTCCCTCTTTTTCCTTCCCTCCTCTCTCTGACTCTCCTTTAATACTCTCCCTCTTGTTCCTTCCCTCCTCTCTCTGACTCTCCTTTAAAACTCTCCCTCTTTTTCCTTCCCTCCTCTCTCTGACTCTCCTTTAAAACTCTCCCTCTTTTTCCTTCCCTCCTCTCTCTGACTCTCCTTTAAAACTCCTCCAACATATTAACCTCACTTTCTGTCATTCATCCTCCTGTCTCAGGTCTCAACCGTGTGTCTCACAACCCTAACCCCGGATCACCCTGCCTACTGACCTCATGAACTCTAACCCACAACCCGTCACTGACGCTCTGACCCTAGCCTTGTGTGTGTGTTTTTTTTTGTGCGTATGTGTGTGTGTGTGTGTGTGTGTCTGCTGATCCCACCACACAAGGCAACTATCATCATCATGGCCATGGCCTTTGAACCTTAGTGTGTCTACAGTTAACTGCTTCTCAGTCTAAGCGAGGGGAAACACTCACTGAACAGCTTGTGTGTCTGTTTTTGTGTCATATTTACCAACCTGTGTGTACTGGCCTACCCAAACAGGTATATGGCAACTAGGCCCTCTCATTTTCTCTCCCTCCCCTTTTCTCTTTCTCTCCTTCTCTGTCCCTCCTTTTCCTCTTTCTCTCCATCACTCTATCTCCCCTTTTCTCTTTATCTCCATCTCTCCCTGCTGGGTTTTCTCTCCTCCCTGTGTAGATCATCCAACCATGGCTGTGTTCAAAAGCCTCCTGATCTGATCTGATCTGCCCCTTACACTACAACTATCTGGACGGCCACTAAAGAGAGGGGATGGATAGAATGGAAGTAAAAGAAAGAAAGGGAAGATCGTACAACCATAGTAAAGCTAGACAGCTGGAAACTTAGAAATGTTGTCCTAGCAGCCATTTTCTGCCATGCTGAGTAGTGACAGAGAAAGCCAGATGGATGGATGGGGGGAAGACTGAGAGAGAGAGAGAGAGAGAGAGAGAGACAAGAGACAGAGAGAACAAGAGAGACAGAGAGAGAGAGAGAGAGAAGAGAGAGAGAGAAGAGAGGAGAGAGAGAGAGAGAGAGAGAACGAGAGAGACGAAGAGAGAGAGAGAAGAGAGAGAGGGAGCAGAGAAGCAAGCTCAATCGAAAGAAAGGTTGAATGGATCCGTACCTCTCTCAAACAGCATCCTCAAGCCACTCAAAACGCCTCCTTCTGGAAAGCTGTAAATTCTGTTTCATTACCCACGAAAGAAATATACAATCCCAGCATTCCAGAATTAGGCCTCCAATGTGTGAAAAAAATTCATTAAACCCGCAATTACAGAATAACGGAGCAAGGAGGAGGAAAAAATACGGAGGGAAAGGGAGAGAGGACAGGACATGTGACAAGGCATTACACTCTTCATGTGCGTTTTCGTTCTGAGCATCAGTGTGTGTGTGGTGTTGTGTGTGTGTGTTGTGTGGTGTGGTTGTGTGTGTGTGTGTGTGTGTGTGTGTGTGTGTGTGGTTGTGTTGTGTGTGTGTGTGTTGTGTGTGTGTGTGTGTGTGTGTGTGTGGGTGTGTTGTGTGTGTGGTTGTACATAGTCTTCAATCCACATAGTCATATTATGTGATCTTACCAGAAGAAAAAAAAACTCCTCTATCTGACACACATCGTTTCTGCTTTAAGCTGTGTTCTATGAATAAAATTAAATGACTGGTGTGGTATGGTGTTGCGTCTGCCCCAAACCAGGACCATTCATGCTATCTGGACGTGTCCCACTCCCTGACCCTCACTTTCATACCAACCTAAACAAGCTTACTGGCAATCCTTATTTAAGACAACTCACATTTCTCTCGTCCAATGTCAACTATTAGACATCAATGCATGATTAAACAAAAAGTCAAAGGAAGTAGACTTTCCAAGTCAGATTCTAAAGATTAGAGTTGGGAAAAATAACCAGAAAGATAAAGGAGAGAAAAGGGGAAGAAGGTAAAAACAATGAGAGAGTGGGAAGTGGGCCGCGGAAAAAGAGTAGGGGAGAAGGAAGAACAACAGAGAAGAAAAAGGAAAGGGCCCCTTTAAAATGCAACAGGGAAGTGGGCACTTCTGGAGGTCCCTTTGTTGGTCGTCGGCGTAACAACAGTGGGTGTTTGTCCATAAGGCTAAGCAACGGTTTCCCATTCCCCCTCTCACCTCAAACCACACTCTTGGTGACCTTTTCTGGACCTTGGTGACCCCAACACAAATGTGAGGGCAAGGTCAGAGCAGAGGAATGCTTCGAGGAAGGCTGACCACCACTCACCACAGACCCTGGGGGGGGGGGGGGGGCCCCCCCCCCCACCCGATTTTAACTTGGGGGCCCCCCCAACCCCCACAAAAAAAAAAAAAAAAAAAAAAAACTTACCCCCAAAAAAAACCAAAATACACACAAACACAACCACATCGCGCTGTCCAACATCACCTCTGTCCTACTCAGACGAAGAGACCATGGAACGAGTTAAACACATGCACACACACCCTCCTCCTCACAACCACCCTTGTTATAACCAGCCCTCCCCTCCCTCCTTCACCACACCCTCTGTAGAACCCAGCCCTCCCCCTTCCATGCCTGCACCCACCACCTCGTTATAAACCAAGCCCCTCCCCTCCCTCCTTCACCCAACCACCTCTGTTATAACACCCTCCCCCTCCATCCTTCACCCACCACCCCTCTGTTATAACCCAGCCCTCCCCTCCTTCACCCACCACCCCTCTGTTATTAACCAACCCCCTCCCTCCTTAACCCACCACCCTCTGTTATAACCCAGCCCATCCCCTCCCTCCTTCACCCACCACCACTCTGTTATAACCAGCCCTCCCCCTCCATCCGTCACCCACCACCACCTCTGTTATAACCAGCCCCCTCCCTCCCCTTCACCCACCCAACCTCTGTATAACCAGCCCTCCCCCCGCCATCCTTCACCCACTCACCCTCTGTTATAACCAGCCCTCCCCCTACCTTCCCACCCACCACCCCTCTGTTATAAACCAAACCCTCCCTCCCTTCACCACCAACCTCTGTTTTATACCAGCCCCTCCCCTCCCTCCTTCAACCACCACCCTCTGTTAATAACCAGCCTCCCCCTCCCTCCTTCAACCACCCACCCTCTGTTATAAACCAGCCCTCCCCTCCATCTTCACCCACCACCCTCTGTTTAACCAGCCCTCCCTCCGTCACCCACCCACCCTCTGTTATAACCACCCCTCCCTCCTCACCCACACCCTCTGTTATAACCAGCCCTCCCCTCCCTCCTTTTTCACCCACCACCTCTGTTATAACCACCCTCCCCCTCCATTCCTTCACCCACCCACCCTCTGTATAAAACCAGCCCTCCCTCCGTCACCCACCACCCTCTGTTATAACCACCCCTCCCTCACTTCAACCCACCACCCTCTGCTTATAACCAGCCCTCCCCCTCCATCCCTTCACCCAACCACCTCTGTTTATAACCAAGCCCCTCCCCTCCCCTCCATTCCACCCACCACCCTCTGTTATAACCAGTCCCTCCCCCCATCCTGTCACCCACCCACCTCTGGTTATAACCAGCCTCCCTCCCGGTCCACCCCACCACCTCTGTTATAAACCAGCCTTCCATCCTTCACCCACCACCCTCTGTTATAACCAGGCCCTCCCCTCCCTCCTTCACCCAACCAACCCTGTTATAAACCAGCCCTCCCCCGTCCTTCCTCACCCACCACCCTCTGTTATAACCAGCCTCCCTCCTTCCACCCAACCACCCCTGTTATAACCAGCCCCCCCTCCTTCACCAACCACCCTCTGTTATAACCAGCCCTTCCCTCCTTCACCCACCACCCTCTGTTAAACCAGGCCCTCCCTCCTCACCCACCACCCGCTTTATAAGCCAGCCCCCCCCTCCCTCCTTCACCCACCCCACCCTCTGTTAAAACCAGCCTTCCTCCTTCACCCCACCACCTCCTGTTATAACCAAGCCCTCCCCTCCATCCTTTCACCCAACCACCCTTCTTTATAACCAAGCCCTCCCTCCTCACCCACCACCCTCTGTTATAAACCAGCCTCCCTTCCTTCACCCACCACCCTCTGTTATAACCCAGCCCTCCCTTCCTTCAACCCACCACCCTCTGTTTATACACCCAGCCCCCCCCTCCCCTCCTTCACCCACCACCCTCTGTTATAACCAGCCCCCTCCTTCACCCACCACCCTTCTGTTATAACCAGCCCTCCCTTCCTTCACCCACCACCCTCTGTTATAACCAGCCCCCCCCCCCTCCTCACCACCCAACCCCTCTGTTATAACCACCCCTCCCCTCCTCACCCCACCACCCTCTGTTATAACCAGCCCTCCCCCTCCCCTCCTCACCCACACAACCCCTCTGTTAAACCAGCCCTCCCCTCCCTCCTCACCCACCACCACCTCTGTTATAACCAGCCCTTTCCCTCCCTCCTTCACCCCACCACCCTCTGTTAATACCAGCCCTCCCTCCGTCACCCACCACCCCTTCTGTTATAAACACCCCTCCCTCCTCACCCACCACCCCTGTTATAACCAGCCCTCTCTCCTTCACCCAAACCACCCTCTGTATAAACCAGCCCCCCCCTCCCTCCTTACCCACCACCCTCTGTGTATAACCAGCCCCCCCCTCCCTCCTTCCACCCACCACCCTCTGTATAACCCACCCCCCCCCTCCCTCCTTCACCCACACCCTCTTTTTAGAACCAGCCCTCCCTCCTTCACCCCACCACCCTCTTTATAAACCAGCCCTCCCTCCCTCCTTCCACCCACACCCTCTGTTATAACCAGCCCCTTCCCCTCCCTCCTTCACCCAACCCACCCTCTGTTATAACCCAAGCCCTCCCTCCTTCAACCCACCACCCTCTGTTATAAACCCAAGCCCTCCCCTCCCTCCTTCCACCCACCACCCTCTTGTTATTAACCAAAAGCCCCCCCCTCCCTTCCTGCCACCCAACCACCCTCTGTATAAACCAGCCCTCCCCCTCCCTCCGGTCACCCCACCCCTCTGCTTATAACCAGCCCTCCCCCTCCCTCCTTCACCACCACCCTCTGTTATAACCAGCCCTCCCATCCCTCCTTCACCCACCACCCTCTGTTATAACCAGCCCTCCCCTCCCCTCCTTCACCCACCAACCTCTGTTATAAACCAGCCCTCCCCTCCATCCTTGGTTCCTCAGGCCCTCTACATTCCATCCCTCTCTCCCTGACCTTGGAAAGTGAACCTGAAGAGGGTACAGGTCAGAGAGACCAACTAGTGTCACTGTGACCTCTTAGTCACCTCCAGGGACCTGACTCCATTGGCCCAATCAACTTCCATTAACATTCAGGCTCACAGAATAACATTACTGGACCACCACACACACACACACACACCACACCACACACACACACACACACACCACACACACCAACACACACACACACACACACACAACACACACACACCACACACACACACCCACACACCACACACACACACACCACACACACACAACACACACACACAACAGAGGAACTTTAATGTGAGTTAATGAAAGGATGTATTAGAACCACAGTGATGATTCGGAAAATCCACAGAGCAAAAAGATTAAAGATCTCAATTAATCCCATACAGATGGATGTGGGTGTGTGTGTGTGTGTTGTGTGGGTGTGTTGTGGTGTGTGTGTGTTGTGTTGTGTGGGTGTGTGTGTGTGTGGTGTGTGTGTGTGTGTGGTGTGTGTGTGTGTGTGTGTTGGGTGTGTGTGTGTGTGTTGTGAGCGATCAGGGAGATATGCAAGCCAGATCTATGAGGATGATAGATGCTAATGGTTGCTCATAGCGTATGGGTTCCTGTTGATGTTAAATAGTCTAGAGTCAGTAATTGTCCATAACTGTGGCAGTATGGTTATAGTGAACAACACCAGCCTATGGAGGAGATGGAGGAAAAGAGAGAGGGGTTTAGAGGAACGAGGGAGAAATTAAGATTTCCAAACTCCAAAAGGCTCGTTCTGAAAACAGTCTTTGTTTCACCCAATGTTCCCTAAACTCCCCAGAGCACCATGACCTAACTCCCCAGGAGCACCAGTGGGAACCTAACTCCCCAGAGCACCAGTAAAACCGAACTCCCCAGAGCACCATGACCTAACTCCCCCAGCAGCACCAAAGTGACCTAAACTCCCCAAGAGGCCCAGTTGATCCTAACTCCCCAGAGCACCAGTGACCTAAACTCCCAGAGCACCAGTGAAACCTAACTCCCCAGAGCACCAGGGACCTAACTCCCGCAGAAGCAACCAGTGGACCTAACTCCCCAGAAGCACCAGTTGACCTAACTCCCAGAGCACAAGTGACCTAACTCCCCAGAGCACCCAGGTGACCTAAAAAAAAAAAAAACCTTTTTCCCCCCCCATGAAAAGCGCGGGGGGGCGGGGGGGGGGGCCCCCCCCCCAAACCCCCAGGTTTTTGGGGGGAACCCCTTTTTTTAAAAACCTTTTTCCCCCCCAAATTTTTTTTTTCTTGGTTTTTTTGTTTGTTTGTTTTTTGGGGGTGAGTGTTATGTTCAATATGCTTGGACTTGTGTTTTATGTGAAATGTGAATCACTCTTTTCTTTCCGTTAAATTTCTTCTAGTTTACAGTTTTTTTTGTTTTTTGTGGCACTTCCAAAGAGGAAATTGACTCCACTTCAGTGGCAGTGAAAGCTCCCCCCTTTCTCTCCCTAGCCCCTTTCTTTCTCCCTAGCTTCCCCCTGTCTCTCCCTACCTTTCTCTCCCTAGCTCCCCCTTTTCTCCCCCTTAGCTCCCCCTTTCTCTCCCTTAGCCTCCCCCCTGTCTTCCCCCAGCTCCCCCCTTTCTCTCCCCTGAGCTCCCCTTTCCTCTCCCTACTCCCTTTCTCTCCTCAGCCCCCTTATCTCCCCTAGCCCCCCTTTCTCTCCCTAGGCCCCCCTTTCTCCCCTAAGCTCCCCCCTCCTCTCCCTAGCTCCCTTCTCTCCCTAGCTCCCCCTTTCTCTCCCAAGCTCCCCCCTTTCTTTCCCCTAGCTCCCCCTTTCTCCCAGCTCCCCTTTCTCCCCTAGCTCCCCTTTTTTCCCTGTCCTCTTTTCTTCCTCTAAGCTTCCCCCTTTCTTCCCCGCACTCTCGCCTCATTCACTTCTCTCTCTTTCTCTGTTCACGCCCTGCACAAGGCAACCGCGACCAGAGCCCAGACTTTAAACAGGCCAGGCTGGAATGTCAGCAAGAGAAAAGAATGAAAGAGGATAAAGATAAAATGTATAAAAAGGAAGGAATAGATTATCTGGTGCATATTTATGCTTTTTGAAAAAGGGAATGCAAAACACTTAGCGAGTGAAAGCTAAGCAAGAGATGTATTCCTTTCCACTAATACTAAAACATGTGCATTCTATCATTGAACAAGCTCTATTTTTTGTATTTTGATATTGAACAACGTATGCGGTAGCGTACCGACATTAAAAAAGGATGGTGAGCGCCAGCTTTGAGATTCGCCAAAGTAAACGATGGGACTCCAATGCGCCATTGGCAGGGATGGTTTGAGTTTTGGTTTTGCAGGGAACTGAAAGTGAATGAACCCGCTGGCCCACCAGGAGGCGCCTCGCCTCCAGATGGACCTGAAACGGTTCTCACAATTTGGACAAGCTTTGTCATTGAGATCAGGACAATAATTTTAAGGTATGAATCTGTATACAATTCGTGCTTTATGTTGGTTAATTATAATATGGAACATTTGAGTATTTCGATGATTAGATATCTGTGATTCTTACCAAGTGATAGCGTCAGCCGAAGACTTAGAGCATTGTTAGCCCTGTCTTTTGATTGTAATGTTGTCTGATAAGTAAAACCTTCAATACTGACAAGGCGATTAGGCTGAGGTTGATAGGCTAGCCTTGTGTCAGTTAGGCTGGAGGCGAAATATAGCTAGCAACCTGTGTAGGGCTAGCAGGCTTTATAGCGCAGTTATTACTGTAGCATTGTATAGCTAGGCAAGTGTGCTTAGGCATAGTTTTGATTGAATATGTATTGCTTAGTTTGATATTTAAAGTTTGTTTAAAGAAAAGCCCCCATTTTAAAAGGTTTGTCAATACTAAGGGTAGGCCTGTAGGCTTATAATAGCGCTTTGTTTATTTTATTGGCTGTAGGGTGAGGGCGACGGTATTAGGCTCAACCTTGTTGGTTAGCAGGCGTGTATAGAGCGTAGGGCTTAAAGTGTATGTTTAGAGGCTAGGGTAGGCGTATTTTAGGGTTAGGCGTGATTAGCGGCATAAGTTGTTTGCTGTAGGCCATATTATTGGTGTATTTCTAGTGTTAGCTTAGGCTAATGGCCATAGTAGGTAGTAGTATTAGGGCTACAATGCATAGTGTTATAGGTCATGCGTAGGCATTAGGTGCTTGTTAATTGGCTGTAGCTTATAGTGTATTAGGGCTTGTAGCATAGTGATCTACAGCCAATACACTATGCATGTAGCCTAATACCACCTTATGCCTGTAGCCTTAAATACCACTATTGACCTACAAGGCCTAATACCACTATGCCTAACAGCCTAATTACACTATGCCTAGCAAGCCTTAAATACACTATGCCTACAGGGCGGCCTAATGACACTATGCCTACAGGCCTAATACACTAGGCCTGTACCTCTAATACACTATGGCCTATGGGCCTAATACACTATGCCCTACAGCCTAAATACACTATGCCTACAGCCTAAGTACACTATGCGCTACAAGCCCTTAATTACACTAGGCCTGTAGCCTAATACACAAGGTCTGCAGCCTAATACCACAAGGTTCTTCAGCCTACTACACAAGGCCTAACAGTAAGCCAAGCTACAGCCTAAAGGCCAATACACAAGGCCTTACAGCCTTTAAAGTATTTTTCCTTTTTTTTTCCCAAAAAGGGCCCCTAATGTTTTTTTCCAAGTATGGAGGGGCCATTTTATTTTATTTGGTTTAACAGTTTAAATCAAAAACAACATTAACATCAAAAGGACAAGACGAGCAAGCTAAATCAAGTAGGCTAGCTAGCCTGCCTCGTTTTCTGGCTACGCCTTACTCAGCTCTTTTTCAAGAAGTTCATTCCAACCGGACTCATCTTATCATCAGAAAGAAACTCTTAAAAATGTTCATATTATAATAACCAACATAAGCCACCGAAATTGTATACAGTTCATAACCTTAATATTATTGTCCTGATTCTCAATGGGACAAAGCTGTCAAACATTTGTGAGAAACCTTCAGTCCAATTGGAGGCGACGCCTCCTGGTTGGCAGCGTTCATTCACTTTCAGTCTCCTGCACCAAAACTCAAACCCAATCCTGCAATTGGCGCATGTGTGGAGTCCATCGTTACTTTGGCAATTTCAAAGATGGCGCTTACCCATCCTTTTTAATGTCGGTACGCACCCAGTACGTTGTTCAATATCAAAATACAAAAAAAATTAGAAGCTGTTTTCAATGATAGATGCACATGTTTAGTAGTAGTGAGGTAATACATCTCTTTGCTTAGCTTCCACTTCCTAAATGTTGCATTCCCCTTTCAGCACTAAATATGCACCAGTATGCTCATTCCTCCTTTGTAAACATTTCTATCTTTATCCCTCTTCAGTTCTATTCCCTCTTGCTGTGACATTTCCAAGCTGCTGTAGAAGTCTGGGCCTCTGTCGGCTTGCTGTGCCAGGCGTGAAAAAGAGAAGAAGGAGAGGAGGAATCGGAGAGAAGGGGGGCAGGGAGAGAAACGGAGGGAGCTAGGGAAGGAACAGAAGGGGAAGCTAGGGAGAGAAAGGGGGAGGCTAGGGGAAAGGGGATAGGGAGAAGGGAAGCTAAGGGAAAAGGGGAGCTAGGAGAGAAAGGGCGAAGCGTAGGGAGAGGAAAGGGAGCTAGGGGAGGAAGGAAGGAGGGGAAAGGAGCTAGGGAGAGGAAAGGGGAGCTAGGAGAAAGAGGGGAGCTAGGGGAGAAAGGGGGAGCTTAGGGAGAGAAAGGGGAGCGTAGGGAGGAGAAAAGGGGGACTGGAGGAGAGAAAGGGGAGCTAGGAGGGAGGAAGGGGGAGCTAAGGAGAGAAAGGGGGGAGCTAGGAGGGAGAAAAGGGGGAGAGGGAGAGAAAGGGTAGGCCTAGGGAAAAAAGGGGGGAAAAAGGAGAAAAGAAAAAGGGCGGGGAGCTAGGGAGAGAAAGGGGAGCTCACTGCCACTAAGTGTATTTTTCCTCTTGGAGTGCCCACAACTGTTAAACAGAAAGAATGAAGAAAAAGAGAGTGATTAATTTCACACTTAAAACCACAGTCAGCATCATTGACATAAAACACACCTTCACACACCCACATAGATTTTGGAGTTCTAGGTTCATGCTCGATGACTGTTGCTCTGGGAGTTAAGGTCACTGGTGCTCTGGGGGAGTTAAGTCCACTGGTGCTCTGGGGGAGTTTAGTCCACTTGCCTGGGAGTGGGACGGTCTCTGGGGAGTTAGGTCACTGGGTCTGGGGGAGGTTAGGTCACTGTGCTCTGGGAGTTTAGGTTCAACTGGTCTTGGGAGTTAGGTCACTGGTGCTCTGGGAGTTAGGTCACTGGTGCTCTGGGAGTTAGGTCACCTGGTGCTCTGGGGATTAGGCACTTGGTGCTCTGGGGAGTTAGGTCACTGGTGCTCTGGCGGGAGTTAGGTCCCTACTGGGCTTGCGGGAGTTTGGGGAAACATTGGAAGGGAAAAAAACCAAAAAGAACAAAAACTGGTTTTTTCCAAGAACGGGGAGCTTGAGTTTGCGAAATCTATATTTTTTTCTCCCCTCTTCCTCTAACCCCTCTCTCCTTTCTCCCTCCATCCTCCTCCATAGGCTTTTGTTGTTCACTATACCATTACTGCCCACAGTATGACCAATTACTGTGACTCTAGGGACTATTTTAAAAAACCATTCACAGGAAAACCATACGCTTATCGAGCCAAACCAATTTCTAGCATTCAGTCATTCATAGATCTGGCTGGCATATCTCCCTGATCGGCTCACACACCACACACACACACACACACACCACACCAACCACACACACACCACCACACCACACACCACACACACACACCCACACACACACCACACCCCACACACCCACACACAACCACACCCACACACCACACACACCACACCACACACACACACCACACCACACCACATCCATCCTGTATGATATCGAGATCTTATCTTGCTCTGTGATTCCATCATCCACTGTGGCTGTCTTAATAACATCCTTCAATTCAAACTCACCATTAGTTCTCGGTGGTGTGTGTGTGTCGTGTGGTGTGTTGGTGTGTGGTGTGTTGTGTGTGTGTGTGTGGTGTGGGTGTGTGTGTGTGTGTGTGTGTTGTTGTGTGTGTGCGTGTGTGTGTGTGTATTTGTTGTGGTGTGTGTGTGTTGTGTGGTCAGTTAATGTTATTCTGTGACCGATGTAAATGGAAGTGATTGGGCCAATGGAGTCAGGTCCTGAGGTGACTGAGAGGTCACAAGGACACTAGTTCCTCTCTTGACCCTGTAACCCCTCTTCAGGTTCACTCGTCGGAGGCATCTAGGCTGAACGAAGGAGGGCTGGTAACAGGTGTGGAGAGGAGGGAGTGGTTCAGAGTGTGTAGAAGGGAGGCTGAGCGGTATAAACAGGTGTGGAAGAAGGCTGTAACACAGGTGGGGGACGGGGGGAGGGGAGGGCTGTATACCAGAGGGTGGTGTGTGAGAGGGGGAGGGAGGGGGGGGGCTGGTATAACAGGGAGGGTGGTGGGTGAAGGAGGGAGGGAGGGGCTGTTATAACAGAGGGTGGTGAAGTGAGGAGGGAGGGCTGGTTATAACAAGGAGCTGGTGGGTGACGGAGGGGGGAGGTTGGAGGGGTGGTAAGGCTGTTAATACAGAGGGTGGTGGGTGAAGCAGGGAGGGAGGGCTGGTTATAACCAGAGGTGTGGTTGAAGGAGGGAGGCTGGTTATAACAGAGGTGGTGGTGAAGGAGGGGGAGGGGTGGTTATAACAGAGAGGGTGGGGTGAAGGAGGGAGGGGAGGGGGCTGGTATAAACAGAGGGTGGTGGTGAAGAGGAGGGGGGGCGTATAACAGAGGGGGGGGTGGGAAAGGAAAGGGGAAAAGGGGGGGGCTGGTCTTATAACAGAGGGTGTGGGTGAAGGAGGGAGGCGGTATAACAGAGAGGTGGTGGAAGTGGACGAGGGAGGGCTGTTGATAACAGAGGTGGTGGGTTAAGGAGGAGGGAGGGCTGGTTATAAACACGAGGTCGGGTGAGAGGGAGGGGGCTAAGAGGGTGTGTGAGAGGAGAGGGTTATACAGAGGGTGGTGGGTGAGGAGGGAGGGTTGGTTAATAAAGAGGGTGGTGGGTTGAAAGGAGGGCAGGAGGGCTGGTATAACAGAGGGGGGGTGGGAAGGGGGGAGGGCTGGTTATATAACCAGAGGGTGTGGGTGAAGAGGGAGGGGAGGGCCTGGTTATAACAAAAGGGGTGGTGGGTTGAAGGAGGAAGGGGGGTGTATAACAGAGGGTGCGTATGAGGGATGGAGGGGGGAGGGCGGTTAATAAACAGAGGGGTGGGGGAAGGAGGGAGGCTGTTATAAAACAGAGGGGTGGGAGTGAGGAGGAGGGCTGTTTAACAGAGGTGGTGGGTGAAGGCAGGGAGGGGGAGGGCTGGTTATAACAGAGGTGGTGGGTGAAGGAGGGAGGGGCGTTATAACAGAGGGTGTGGGTGAGAGAGGAGGGAGGGCGGCTGTTATAACAGAGGTGGTGGGTGAAGGAGGAGGCTGGTTATTAAACAAGAGGGAGTGGGGGTGAGAGGAGGGGAGGGCTTGGTTTATAACAGGGTGGTGGTTGGGGGGAAGGAGGGAGGGGCTGGTTATAACAGAGGGTGGTGGGTGAAGAGGGAGGGGCTGGTTATAACAGAGGGTGGGTGGGTGAAGGAAGAGGGAGGCTGTTATAACAAGAGGTTGTGGGTGAAGGAGGGAGGGATGGTTATACAGAGGTGGTGGTGAAGGGGAGGGATGGGGCTGGTATAACAGAGGGTTGGGCGGTGAACGGAGGGAGGGGCTGGGTTATAACAGAGGGTGGTGGGGCAAGGGGATGTGAGGGGGGCTGGTTATAACAGGGTGGGTGGGAAGGGAGGAGGGGAGGCTGGTATAACAGAGGGTGGTGGTGAAGGATGAGGAGGGCTGGTTATAACAGAGGTGTGGTGGGTTTTGGAGGGACGGGCAGGGGTGGTTATAGACAACAGAGGTGGTGAGGAATATATCGCCTGACGGGAGGAGAAGGGCTGGTCTATAAATGAGGGCGGTGGTTGAAAGGATGGAGGAGGGCTGGTTTATAACAGAGGGTGTGGGTGAAGGGAGCGAGGAAGGGCTGCTTAAACAGAGGAGGTGTGGGGTGAAGGAGGGAGGTGGTTATAACAGAGGTGGTGTGGTGGACGGAGGAGGGCTGGTTATAACAGGAGGGTGGTGAGGGAAGGATGAGAGCGGCGAGGTGGTTGAGAGGGAGGGAGGGCTGGTTATAAACAGAGGGGGGTGAGTGGGGGGGTGGTATAACGAGGGAGGGTGCGGAGGGAGGGGCTGGTATAAACAGAGGGTGGTGGGTTGAAGGAGAGGGGGGGAGGGCTGGTTTAATAACCAGCAGGGGAGTGGGTGGGGGTGGGAAGGAGGAGGGTGGTAAACAGAGTGGTGGGTGAAGGAAGAGGGGAGGGCTGGTATAACAGAGGGGTGGTGGGTGGAATGGAGGGGGAGGGGTGGTTATAACAAGAGGGATGGTAGGGTGACAGGAGGAGGGGAGGGCTGGTTATAAACAGAGGGTGGTGGGTGAAGGATGGAGGGGGAGGGCTGGTTATTAACAGAAGGGTGGTGGGGTGAAGGGAGGGAGTGAGAGAGGTGGCCAGTTGGTTAATGAGGAAGGAGGGGCGACAGAGGGGGGGGACTTTTTGGGTTTTAAAACAGGGTGGTGGGGAGGAGGGAGGGCTGTATAACAGTGGTGTGAAAGGGAGGTGGTGGTTTAAGAGGGGGAAGAGGGAGGCTGGTTATAACAGAGGGTGGGTGAAGGATGGAGGGGGAGGGTGGTTATAACAGAGGGGGTATGGTTGAAGGAGGAGGTGGAGGGGCTGGTGATTAAAGAGGGTGGTGGTGGTGAAGGAGTAGGGGGAGGCTGGTATATAACAGAGGTGGTGGGTGGAAGGAGGGAGGGGAGGGCTGGTATAACGAGGTGGTGGGGAAAGGAGGAGGGTTGTGTGTGCATGGTTTGTGAAACTCGGTTCCCAATGTCTCTTCTCTGAGTTTGGACAGAGGTGATTTGGACAGCGCATGTGTGTGTATGTGTGTGATGTGTGTATGTGTATGTGTGGGCCAGTAAATCGTGGGCCAAGTCTCTGTGGGAGTGGTGTTCACCTCCTCGAAGCTGTCCTCTGCCTCTACCTTGCCCTGCACCACTTTGTGTCTGGGGTCACCACAGGTCAGCAAAAGGTCACAGAGTGTGGATTTGAGGTGAGAGGGGAATTGGGGAACCGAGTTGCTTAGCATATGGAACCACACCACTGTTGTTACAGACGAACGATTACAAAAGGACGCTCCAGATTGCCCCCTCCTGTTGTCATCTAAAAGGGGCCCCTTTCTTTCTCTTCTCTGTTATCCTTTTTTTTCCCTCTCCTTCCCCTTTAACCTTTTTTTTTTTTCCTTTTTTTTCCCCGGGGAACCCCAAAAACCCTTTCCCTTTTTCCTTTCCACTTCTCTCTATGTTTACCCTTCTGTCCTTTTCTCTCCTTTAGTCATTTCGTATATATTTACCCCAGACTCCTAACTTTAGAATCCTGACTTGAGCATTTCCTTTGACTTTTTGTTTTAATCATGCATTGTGTCATAAGACATTGACGAGAAAAATGTGAGTTGTCTTAAATAAGATTGCCCAGTAAGCTGTTTGAGGTTGTATGAAAGTTGAGCGGTCAGAGGGAGGTGGGACAATCAGATAAGACATCGATGTTCTGGTTTGGGGCGGGCAGGACCGCAACACATACACACCACAGTCATTATTAGGTTCATAAAACCCACAGGGCTTAAAGCAGACGATGTGTAGATAGAGAAGTTTTTCTGTAAAGATCACATATAATAACTGACATGTGGGATTGAAAGACATATGTACACACCAACACACACACACACACACACCCAAAAACCCCAAACAAACCCACACACACACACACCACACCAACACACACACCAACACACACACCACACACACCACACACACACACACACACACACACCACACACACCACACACACACACCACACACACACCACACCACCACACACCACACAGACGGTGATGTCAGACGGAAACGAACATTGAAGAGTAATGCCTCACATGTCTGTCTCTCTCCCCTTTCTCCGTATTTTCTCCTCCTTGCTCCGTATTCTGTTATTGCGGTTTAATGATTTTTTTCAACACATTGAGGCCTAATTCTGGGGAAAGCTGGGATGTCTATTATTGTTGAACAAAATTTACGTAAGGGTAATGAACAGAATTAGACCAAGCTTTTTCCAGAGGAGCGTTTGAGTGCGCCTGAGGATCTGTTAGAGAGGTACGGATTCCCCATTTTTCAAACCCCTCTTTCGATTGCAGCTTTGTCTCTCTTCCTCCTCTCTCTCTCTCTCTCTCTCTCTCTCTCTCTCTCTCTCTCTCTCTCTCTCTCCTCTCTCTGCTCTCTCATCTCTCCCTCTCTCTCTCTCGTCTCTCTCTGTCTCTCTCTGCTCTCTGCTTCTCTCTCTCTCTCTCTCTCTCAGTCTTCCCCTCCATCCTCCATCTGGTTTCTCTGTCACTACTCAGCATTGGGCAGGAAATAGGCTGCTAGGACAAACATTTCTAAGTTTTCCGCTGCTAGCTTTACTATAGTTGTACGATCTTCCCTTTCTTTCTTTACTATCCATTCTATCCATCCCCTCTCTTTAGTGGCGTCCAGATTAGTGTTGTGTAAGGCAGATCAGATCAAGCATCAGGAGGCTTTTGAACACAGCCCATGGTTGGATTGATCACACAGGTAGGAGAGAAACCACAGGGAGAGACTGGAGATAAAAGAGAAAAGGGAGATCAGGTAGTGATGAGAGAAAGAGGAAAGAGGGACGAGAAGGGAGGAGAAGAGAAAGGGAATCTCTCCTTTT
>NW_019946697.1:0-7065 GCF_002910315.2 Salvelinus sp. IW2-2015
AGTAGAGAACAGTCCTTCTAGACTCCATCTTAGATCAACAATTATACAGTAGAGTGTGACATTTTCTCTGTGTTTATCCACTAGTATATTTAGATACTGTTTTATATATAGAATAATAATGCTTTTCTAATTACCAACTTGGTTGGGTTCATGTGAGTAACTGATTGACTGTACAGTACATGGGAGTAATCCACACTATCACTGAAAAAGCAATTTCCCAGTACGACCAGAACATTGCTCTGGGAACCAAAAGGAGTATCTCAGTTTCAAGGTGAGAAGCCTGGTATGGTATCAGTCAGTCTCATGCAGGAACCAACCGTGCTTATATGACTTGTTTGTGTCGCAGTATAAAGGGTCTCAAATCAAATCAAATCAAACTTTATTTGTCACATGCTCCGAAAACAAGAAGTGTAGACTTTTACAGTGAAAGGATGACTTACGAGCCCTTAACCAACAGTGCAGTTCAAGAAYAGTTAAGAAAAATATTTTGCAAGTAGACTAAACTTAAAAGTATTACAAATAAAAATGAACATCAATAAACCTCTATGACTGTGATAATAAAGATTGATTCATTTCCTTTGAATTTCAGTCCTTAGTGGTGAATTTCCACGACAACAGAGAGAACAGTCTTTCTGTTATCAAGTCATTGTATTGTTATTGCATATGTTTTGATATTTTTCTTATAATGTATTATACATTTGTATTGTTATATATTGTATGTAATTGAAGGTAAATTGAATAAGCAGAAAATAGTTTATGATTGATAGTACTTAGCATAATCTTATTTAGCAGTTCAGAGAGTACAGAGGATGAATCCTATTTCTCACAGATCCATCTGTATTTATAGTAACAGTAATAGTCCCACCATTCTCCGGTGTCTGATGACCAGGAGTAGAAATACACACAGTTCTCAGCTCCTCCACCATTAGGCTCTCCACTGTTCCAATACCTGTAGAAGAAACAACACAGAATCAGGCTGTCCACTGTTCCAATACCTGTAGAAGAAACAACACAGAATCAGGCTGTCCACTGTTCCAATACCTGTAGGAGAAACAACACATAGAATCAGGCTGTCCACTGTTCCAACACTGTAGGAGAAACACACATAGAATCAAGGCTGTCCAACTGTTCAAACCTTAGGAGAACAACACATAGATCAGACTGTCCACTGCTGTCCAATACCCTGCTAGGAGAAACAACAAGAACGATCCACTTTCAATCTGAGAACACAAAATGCTGTCCACTATTTGAACCTTCTACTCCACCACGTGACGTCATAGTGAACATGCAATCATATGTTCATTACCTGTTGGTCAGTGGTGCTGTCGGTCCACCCATTTCCAGGTCTCCTCGTAACGAGTCAGTCATGACCAAATCCCAGACATATTTCTTACTCCACTCTAACCATTGACAAATATCTGTAGATTGTGGCACAGAGAGAAACATTGTAAATACATAGTCTTCTCCTCTCTCTCTCTACTGCTCTTTCGCCCTCTCTCTCTCTCTCTCTCTCTCTCAAATCAAATTGTTAAGGGCTACGTCCATCGTGGCATTTGGGGCTGAACGAACACCAGTCATATGATTACCAAGAGGCTACGAGCAGATTTGTCCAAAGCAGGGTGAACTTAGATTATAAACCAAACCTAAAAAAAAAAAAAAAAAACAAACGAACAGTCCAAAGACAGATTACGTTACAGATTAAACAAATCACGCTAGTTCCCTGCACAAACAACCAATAAAGACTATATTTTCCCCCAAAAAATTGCTCGTAATTCATGATATAGGCTTGTCAAGCTAAGTAGTTAAATTACAAAAGGAAAACTGTCAGCATCTTGCTGCTGTTGAGGACACACCTGTGGTATTTCACTCATATATATGGGGAGTTAATGAAAATGGTTGTTTGCCAAGTTATCTTTGGGATTCTGTTGTGTCTGACGAAAATATGTTCGTCTCAATAATGGTCATAACATTGGGCAGAGGTTAGGAACAGTGCAGCTCAGTTCACCGTTTGTTTTAGCTAGCGCGGCACCGTGGGCACATAGCCTGTCTTCTGCTTGAGCAGCAGGTCTGCCTACTGTGCTGGGCCTCTCTCAATAGCAAGGCTAATTGCTCACTGGTCTAACATAGTCAAAGCCTTTATTTTGTCTTGTTGCGTATAAGTTTGGGTCAGTCAAGTGGTTCGGTTTCTGCACTGTGTACTCTCTGTTTTTTACGGTTCAAATGAGCATTCGTAGTTTTACTCTGTTGTTTTTGTTAATTACTATTCCAAAATGGTCATGTAATTGTCACGTGCTTCCTGGACCTGTTTTCTTGTTAATCTTTGTAATGTGTTTAGTTGGTCAGGAACCGTGAGTGGTGGGTGGCAGTCTAGTTTTATGTTCTATGTTGGTGTATTAATGGGTACTTACTATATGGTTTCTCAATTAGAGCAGGTGGTTTTCATCTCCTCTGTTGAGAATCCATATTAAGGTAGGTGTTGTCACATTGTTTTCTTGGGTGTCGGTGTCTCCTGTGTCTGTGTTTTGTTTGCACCATACAGGACTGTTTTGTATCGTTCGTCATTTGTTTGTAGTACAGTAACATTGTTGCGTCTCGTCTCGCGTGTTTAGTCAGTTCGTCTTCTAAAGTTTGTCTACTCCGTTTGTTGTTTTGTAGATTATATCAAGTTAGTTCGTTTGATCGTCTTCGTTCTGTTTTTTTAATAAATAATCATGTAAATCGCAAACCGCTGGCAGTTTGTTCAATCCCTCTGCTCCTCCTCTTCGTTATGAAGAGGGAGGAGGAACGCCGTGACAGTATTATAATTTTTGTTTTCTCAATGATTTGGTTTGGGTTAAATTACGTTGTTTGCTGTCCTGAGGGCTCTTGTGGGGTCTGTTTTGTTTGTGAACAGAGCCCCAGGAACGAGCTTGGCTTAGGGGACTCTTTCTTCAGGTTCAATCTCTCGTATGGTGATGGGCTTTGTTATGGAAGGTTTGGGAATCGCTTCCTTTTAGGTTGTTTGTAGAATTTAAACAGACTCTTTCTGATTTTGGATATTTAGCAGGTATCGGCCTATATTCTGGCTTTCTGCATGCAGTTATTTGAGTAGTTTTAGTGTGCCTCAAAGGAGTATCTTTTTAGCAATGAATGCGATGCAGAGTCTCAATTTGATGTTTGTGCTCGCGCATTTGTGATAGTTCTTGGTTTGTGACACCAGATCCTCCACAACCATAAAAGGTGCAATGATTCTATAACTGATTTTTTTTTTAAAATGTTGCAGATCCTATTGGTATTCAATTGATTCCTTTTGATGGCATAGTAAGGCCGCTTCTTGAGCCTTGTTCCTCTCAGGATCGGTTCACAGCTTTGTGAAGTTACGATTGGCGTGATGTTTTAGGCCGAGGTATGTATAAGTTTTTTGTGTGCTCTTGGCAACGTGTCTAGAATGGAAATGTTGTATTCATGTCCTGGCAACTGAACCTTTTTATGGAACCCATTATTTTTGTCTTACTGAAGATATTACTGTCAAGGGCCAGGTCTGTCATGAAATCTGTGCAGAAGACTCTAAGGTGCTGCTGCTGGCCTGCATTGTTGGCCCTGCATTGACAAAAGCTCCAGATTCATCAGACGATGTTGATTTCATGTTCTAGTATGGTGGGACCCGGGGCTGCAGACTTGTTCTAAGTGCCCTCGCTAAATACTCGTTGATATTATGTCCGAAGAGGTGTGGGGCTAGGGGGCCTGAATCCCTGTCTCCCTGGTCGCTCACTCTGTACTCTCACTCTTCACTCTGTCCTCCTGTTCTCTCTCTCTCTCTTCTCTCTCGCTCTCTCTCTCATTCTCTCTCGCTCTTCTCTCTCTCTCTTTCTCTCCTCTCTGCTCTCCCTCTCTCTCTCTCCAGAGGACGAACAGCGGAGAGGAGCAGGCGAGGGCCATGGTGCTCTCTCATATCTCTATCTCTATCTCATATCTCTTATCAACAACCTGTTGTCTATGGCTTCTTATGGACCACAGGTCTGCCTCCTCTAGTCTCTTGCAATCCTTGTACTGCTCTCCTCCCAGGGATTTACAATCAGGTAGAGATGTGAGTAACAACTGCTTACAAGCATTTCTTCCTCGCTTGTAGAAACACTGTTATATCACATTCCGCATTTAGGTCAGCTTAATACCAGAGCATTGATACGATGAACTTTTGTCAATTTAGGGGTGGCTGTTAGCACTTTATCTTTTTTTTACATTGACCAAATTAAACAGGTCTAGAGCAATTCTTGCTCCGTGACAATAATGGCAGATTCATTCAAATACATAAGAGGGAAAACACCTTCATCTAGTTTTCTAAACCGTTTTGGTATGTTGGAATTATTGTTCTTCGAACTTGGGGAACAGACTCATTCACAGCACTTTTCCTGAGAGGGGAGTGAGGATTCATGACAATCTTGCCCTCTTGGTCCCAGCGTCATTTTAATTTGTTCCCGTGTGAATATCGCTATTTTGGGAGATTACAACACGCCCCCTAACTTCCTCTAGACCTGTCAGTAGTGTTGCAATTTGATTGGAGCGATTGCGCAATTCAAGGGCTGTATAACACAAAAGCCGAGACTTTCTTTGACCCTGCCGCTGACGCAAGAGGAGTGGACCGACCTCTTTCCAGGCCTTGGTTTAGCCAGTAATATTGCCGGTCATGTTTTTACTTGTTATAGTGTTTAACTTTAGGTAGTTAACCTCTTAACGAGCTCTACCCCGTCCGGGGCCCCCCCCATCCACCCACACACGATTCAGCATAGATAGCATAGCGTTCAATGTAGTACAGTGATCTAAATCATTAATCACAGTCAACCAGATGAAGTACATCGTGTGATAAAGCCCATTTCAGATTTTTAAACTCTTTACAGGCAGACAATATTGTTAAATCTATTGCTAAAAGCGTTTAGCATACACGCATATTCTACGTCCATCAGTTTCTTATCCTTCAGTGCTATCACCCAATCGGCTCAACTAAGATTTGTATCACTAACAGAAAAAGAACTCTTCAGATGACAGTCTATACAGTTTCATGGATATAGGATAGGTTTTTGTTAGAAAAAAAGTGCATATTTAGGTATCATTGCAGCCGCATCACAAATCGCTAGAATTACTAGATAGAGCAACGTGTATGACCAATTATCATCATAAATTTCATAAATAGACAACGCCATAGCAAGGAAAGACCAGTTCTGGATTCACCATATTTCAGATTTTCTTTTAAGCGTTTTCAGCGAAACACAATAAATCATAAGTTAGGCAACCCATGTGCAAACTTACCAGAGCATCGATTCCAGCAAGAGCGCCTATAAGTAATACCGCCAAAAATATTATTTATTTTTTTCATACCTTCTCGATTCTTCCGATGACACCCCTGTAAATATTGTACAATATTACCATATACTTTGTCGAAAAGTGTAATTTAGCCATACAAAACCGTGGTACCAATAAAAACTAGGAAAAATAAGCTCAATAGCGTGGACGTCATCTTCAGAGTGATCTTATTTTAATTGAAATACTAATATATACATTGCTAAAATAAGATTACAGCAATACGAAGACCAATGTGTTCTTAATGCAACCGCTGATTACATTTTTAAAATTATCCTTACTTTTCAATACAGGGTTGACCAGGGAGCTATCAAAACAAAATGCGAATATATGCGTTTAAATATTCACAGGAAACCGATTGATCATAATTAAATTATTGCTTACTTTGAAGCTGTTCTCCATCAGATTCTGGCAATGTCCTTTCTATTTAAATACGCTTTTGGTCGATACATTCTCTGTCTTCGGAAATTTTATAACCACCAGTCTCTCCTCCTATATCTCAGTTCCTGCTGCTCCCTCCCAGGATTTTAACTCAGTAGAGACGTAGTAACAACTGCTACCAAGCTTCTTCCATCCTTGAGGACACACTYTAAGTTGAACATTTCCTGCTTTAGTCACTTTAATACAACATTGAATTAAGAATCAATCAYACACTCAAGGAAGACACTAACTAATGGATGGTTTGGAAGTTGGAGAATYTTTATCACATTGTTCATTTAATATAAGTTAAATTTCCTGTTTGTAAGTGACATGTGAACTGATACAGAGAGACTGTCAAACAGAACAGTCATGAGACAATTTGACTCACCTTTCTCAACTAAAGATTGTTTCAGACGTTCTATCTCTTTCTGGAGCTGGTCTCTCTCTTCGGTCAGGCTGTTGGCACTGGTCTGTAGCTGGTCTCTCTCTTTAGTCAGGGTGTTGTATCTGGTCTGTAGCTGGTCTCTCTCTGCAGTCAGGGTGTTGTCGCTGGTCTGTAGCTGGTCTCTCTCTGCAGTCAGGGTGTTGTCGCTGGTCTGTAGCTGGTCTCTCTCTTTGGTCAGGGAGTTGTTGTTAGTCTGTAGCTGGTCGCTCTCCTCAGTCAGGTTGTTTCCGCTGGTCTGTAACTGGTCCCTTTCTTTGGTCAGGGTGTTGGAACAGGTCAACTGGTTTCTCTCTGTGAAATAATACGATCAATGAACAAGGTAACAGTGGAAAAGTTAATCAGACATAACCAGGGTTGGAGTCAGTTGCATTTCAATTCCAGTCAATTCAGGAACTACACTGGAATTCTAATTGAATTCCAATTCTCTTCAATGCTTTTCAATTAGGAAAATGTAGAATTGGAATTTGGTGTACATTCTGAATTGAATTGARTGGAATTTAAATGTAATTGAACCCTGGTCYTAYCACCACTGATGATGAYGAATGTTTGAGTGAGAACAWATCAAACTCACGGTAGAGTAACAGGCCTGTGATCCCAGCCAGTAGGAGAACACACAGCAGCCCCAGACACACTGCAGCTGCTCCAGAGTATCTCTTCCAACACTGACAAGACACTGAAGTACAAATTATTACCACAAGAATTTACTCTTTATCAGAGTTGTATTGCCATCTGCTTTTGTCTCCATTTGCTGTTTGAATCAGTGAGGGAAATACACAACTTGACAAGGTACAGAACACCAGAACTGAGTTCCAGCACCTCACATATTCTACTGCTTGACTTATAGAATATTGGCTTTGACAGAGTTC
>NW_019946697.1:14215-18640 GCF_002910315.2 Salvelinus sp. IW2-2015
GGACATGTTGGCTGGATTCACAAGATGTTTATCTTTCATTTGCTGTGTTGGACTTGTTAATGTGTGAAAGTTAAATATTTCTAAAAAAATATTTTTGAATTTCGCGCGCTGCCTTTTCAGTGGAATGTGGGGGGGGTTCCGCCAGTCCTAGACAGGTTTAAGCCAGGGAGGACTGTTATGGAGAGTGTTAGCAAAGAGAGAATTATCTATGGGATTAACAGTTGTTACCTGGACTGTCTGATTACCTCCACTGTGTACCGAACCGGTTTGGCTGAGGACCTGAGTTTTAGGATTACACCAGGAGAACGGAACGGACAACGAGAACGGATTGTGGACTGTGACCTGGTTGCGGATTTCCCCCCTTTTCCCACAGTGTTCAAATCTCCCTAATACATTCCCCATTTGTATTCTAATTGTGCTTCGTGTTCGTTTTTGGGTATTGAACGTGGTGACGTGGAAACCCCACCCCTATGGATGAAACATTGAATTTGGCATTTTTGCTATTAGCCAATAGAAATGCATTGAATAACATTTTCACTACAGGAAACAACAGATAGTCATTACTGCTATTAGCCAATAGAAACACATTGAATAACAGATTCACTACATAGAACAACAGAAAGTCCCCCAAAAAATCAAAAGGAAGTTTTGAAGTGTCTAAGAAATGTAAGGGATTACCCCCCTGAAATGGACAAAAATGAATGGGATCTTATTGGCACCGTACGAAACATATACACGATGTACAATACCACTCAATTGGACGCCGTTTCATTCAAAACATATTGCAAATGCCAAGTGTCACACAGCAAAAATCCCATAGATGGCGCGCTTCCACCCGTTAAATTTTCATCATTGCACAAATGTCACATCAAGTCAAGGAACCCAAGGTCAAATTTAGAAAATTTTGAAAAAAAATCTAAAAACTTATTCACCCCCTAAAAAAGTGCTTTCTGGACCGTTTTTTCGAATTCTTTTCTTTTTTTGGTGTCAATTTATACATGTATAGATCTTTTTCATTTTTATTGTCATATTATTATTATTTTTTCCTTGTCCATGAAAGCATATGTTTTGTCCATTTGCAATATTGATTTCATAGGAAGTCAAAAGGTCGAAGTCAAAAGTCATGTGAACCAGTGCCCAAAACCGCCATAAGAAAATGTCCAAAATGCAATATGAAAGTATTGAAAAGTGCCAAATCAGGATGTTATGTCCATTCCATGATTACGACATAGGAAGTCCCAAGTATAATGGGCCAAGCAAATACTGGCCCAATAGATCTATGTTAAGCATGAATCAAGCCTAGATGGTCTATTTCAATGGGCATTTACCATCACGGATTTGACATGCTCAAAAATACTGCAGAAATGCAAAATTGACTGACCCGATGAACTCGGGATGTTCAGTGATAATGGTTCCTCTCCATCGCTCGTTGGTGTTGATTTTCAGAATGTCAATTTGGTGATGGTCTATCACTGTTTAAACATATTGCAAATAGACAAGTCACCAAGCAAGGCACCATCCATCAGTCAATTAGATATCATTCTGACACCAAACTGATACAAACTGACACCAAACCCACTTTGTCCACTCGTTTAGAAGACAACTATCACATATTTCAGAGCAGGCCCAAAATTCACAGTGCCTTCTGTTTAATCCATAATAAAAACATTAAACACGTACTTACGTTCTAGCTGCGGGTCCAGTTCTGACATTATGTTTAGGCCTAGCTGAGGCGACCCTGAAACCCAAGTTTCGGCTCGATAGGTCATTTGGAGCCCGAGCAACGACCTTAATTGGTGCTGAAAATCCACATTTTCAGGGCGTTGCTACGGGGTCCTTGAATGAGCTATCGGACAGAAACGTCGGGGTCCGTCTCTATGAGCCGAGGCGGTTTCAGTGCATGTAGTCTTGCGACTCTGGGACTTTTCTAAATGTTGTCATTTTCGTGTTGGTCAAAATTAATTGAAGTTATTGCAAATGTACGAGGCTGTTTCTCGGTCTGAGAACCTTCTAGAGCCACAATACTCACCCTGCACTATCGACTATTGATTGATTGATTGATTGACTTGAGCTCTAGAACAAGTTTCTAAAGAATCAGAGCTCTAGGTCTGACGGTTCTTTGATAGTTTGAACAAAGGTAACTATTGCAGGCTCTTTGTGTCTGTAAGCCCCACACTATGTAACTAAGTCCTTGCTGTGTGTGTGAGAGAGCTTTTCTTTAACATCTGTTGGGAGAAATGACTGATTTACAGTTCATGAGGGTTGCCTAATCACACATATGAAGTTTTGAAAAGATCTGATCTTTTTAACTATTCGAAACAGCCCCTATGACACCATTTTAAGGCACTTCTGGTTGACACAGGAAGCTGAAAGTGAACACATATCCTCCTTGGGGTAGGCTCTTATAGAAAATTGTGTTTTAAGTTTTCACATTAAGAACTGACTTATTTACAAAGGGTTGAATGAGTGTGTGTTATTCCAGAAAATCACAGAAAATTACAGAAATCTTGCAGAGCTCCGAAATCTGCCTTAACGGATTTGTCTGAACACGCTGCAACTGGATCTGTAACTTTTGGGGAAAAAAATAAAAGAAATTCAACATAACCAATTGTACATTGTACGATTTCTCTTAAATTACGATAGATAAATGGCTGGTTCTTTTTTCCTGACACCGTAGGTTCATGTACTTTGACGTGAAGCGGTCAAATTAGCGCTCTATTTTCGTTTTTGACCTTTAATCCCAGAAAAATGGCCTTAACTCAAAAAGCGTTGAGGCCTCGACGCCATCTTGTTTGGGGCTAACTGCCCATTATGCCAAACCTATGCTCACCAAGTTTCGTCTTTGAAGTCTTTTCCGTTTAGGAGAAATGACCATGTCGTGATTGGTGATGTTTTGTACATTTGCAATAAGATTCCATTTGCCATCTGCTGGAATTTACCGGGACAGCGGAAAACTGACCAAAATGTGAAAATGTTATAAAACGGAAGCCGAATGTCCGAGAGACTTCGTTTGATGACTTCCCGGAAGATCTGGCCCCGGTGCACGGCCCGCCGCCATCGGCGAATTTTACAAACATTCACGGACGTCTAGTAAGGGACCGTACATTTGCAATATGGAGTTTCTCATCAACCATACAGCAAATGCCGAAAAGTGCCCTTCAGGTATGTAATAGAGATCAGGAAACATTTTATTAATATTTTTTACATGTATTTATCCCCTTATTTTAGGCACTGAACTATCTCCATATATACGTTTATAAATGTTTTAAACTGGTACTGAGGACCTTCAGAGTCTTGTGAGGCTTGTGGACGTCCTAAATGGAGAACCCCATCACGTTTGTGAGAGTCTCATCTTTCAATAGAATGGTTATAATAGTTTGTAGGCCAAACCGTTCAGACGCTACATACGATTTTGTGAGAAGATCCGATTTTCAGCATGTCTCATGGTCTGACAAACACCCCTCTAGCTCTGCCACCTTCCACCACAGATGTGAAAGGGAGGATGCAGTGGATTGAGATGTGGCCCATGCAACAAGCAGATATCTCTTTATAAAACTGACGGATGTTGATGACGATTTTTGTATTATGTTAATTCAATTCCCACGCAACCATTGTAGGGTTAGGGTTGGGGTTGGGGTTAGGGGTTATGGTTGGGTTAGGTGGGTTGGAGTTGGGGTTGGGTTGGGGTTAGGGTTGGGGTTGGGGTTAGGGTTTGGGGTTTGGGTTTGGGCGTTGGGGTTAGGGTTCGAGGTTGGGGTTAGGGTTGGTTGGTGGAGGGTTGAGGTTGGGGTTAGGCGTTAGGGTTGAGGTTGGCGGCTTAGCGGTTGAGGTTGGTGTTAGGCGTTAGGGTAGGGTTGGGTTCGGGCGTTAGGGTTAGGGTTGGGGTCGGGTTCAGGGTTTAGGGTTGAGGTTGGGTTGGGGTTGGGGTTTTGTTGGGGTTAGGGTTAGGGTTGGGGTTAGGGTTGGGTTGGGGTCGGGTTAGGTTAGGTTGGGGTTAGGTGTTTAGTGGTTGGGTTGGGTGGCTAGTGTTGGGGTTAGGGTTGGGGTTAAGGTTTGGTTAGGGTTGGGGTCGGGCGGGGTCGGGGTTAGGTTGGGTTGGGGTTTGGGTTAGGGTTGGGGTTAGGGTTGGTTAGCGGTTGGGGTTGGGTTTGAGGTTGGGTTGGGGTCGGGTCGGGGTCAGGGTTGGCCGGTTTTTGTGTTGGGTAAGTCTAAGCATATAACATTATCACTTTATAATATTCGGCACCGCTCTCATGTATACAACCCAACAAAGCCTCACACCCAAAACCTAAACGTACCTAACAACTTATACCATTACACTCTTATACTCTCTCAGAATAACTTCATCGAATGTCCCGTCAGCTTCCCAGCGAGATTTCCTTAATCAAATCTGCTCAAATCTCTTCTAATGACGATTGCTGTGTT
>NW_019946697.1:18665-25580 GCF_002910315.2 Salvelinus sp. IW2-2015
CTCTCTCCCCCACTCTGGTTCTGTCTCTCTCTGTTATCTCCCTCTATCCTCCACCACTCTGCGGTTCTCTCTGTATCTCCCTTCTCTCCCCCCACTCTGTCTGTTCTGTCTCTCTGTATTTCTCCTCTCTCTTCCCCCATCTGTCTGTCTCTTCTGTATCTCCTCTCTCTCCCCATCTCTTGCTTGTCTCTCTCTGTATCTCCTCTCTCTCCCCCACCACTGTCTGTCTCTTCTGTATCTCCCTTCTCTCCCCCACTCTGTTTCTTCTCTTTATTCTCCCTCTCTCCTCCCCACTCTGTCTTCTCTCTCTGTATCTCCCTCTCTCTCCCCCACTCTGGTCTGTCTCTTCTGTATCTCCCTCTCTCTCCCCCCACTCTGTCTGTTTCTCTCTCTGTATCTCCCTCCTCTCTCCCCACTCATGTCTGTTCTCTTCATGTATCTCCCTCTCTCTCCCCCCACTGTCCTGTCTCTCTCTTGTATCTCCCTCTTCTCTCCCCAACCTCTGTCTTTCTGTCTCTTCCTGTTCCCCTCTCTTCCCCCCACTCTGTCTGTCTCTCTCTGATTCCCTCTCTTCCCCACTCTGTCTGTTCTCTTCTGTATCTCCTCTCTTCTCCCATTCTGTCTGTCTCTTCTGTATCTCCCTCTCTCTCCCCCACTCTGTATCTCTCTCTCTCCCCTCTGTCTGTCTGTTGTCCTCTCTTGTATCTCCCTTCTCTCCCCCCACTCTGTCTGTCTCTCTCTGTATCTCCTCTTCTCCCCCCACTCTGTCTGTCTGTGTCTCTCTTCTGTATTCTCCTCTCTTTCCCCCCTCTTCTGTCTCTCCGTATCTCCCTCTTTCCCCCCATCTCTGATCTAGTGTCCTTCTGTATCTCCTCTCTCTCCCCCCACTCTGTCTGTCTGTGTCTCTCCTGCTATCTCTCTTCTCCCCCATCTGTCTGTCTGTGTCTTCTCTGTATCTCCTCTTCTCTCCCCCATCTGTTGTCTGTCTGTTTCTCTCTGTATCTCCCTCTCTTCTCCCCCCACTCTGTCTGTCTGTGCTTCTCTCTGTATTTTCCCTCTCTTCCCCCACTCTGTCTGTCTGTGTCTCTCTCTGTATCTCCCTCTCTCTCCCCACTCTTCTGTCTCTCTCTGTATCTCCTCTCTCTCCCACTCTGTCTGTCTCTCTCTGTATCCCCTCTCTCTCCCCCCACTCTGTCTGTCTCTCTCTGTATTCCCTCTCTCTCCCCCACTTCTCGTTTGTCCTCTCTCTGTATCTCCTCTCTCTCCCCCACCTGTCTGTCTCTCTCTGTATCTCCCTCTTCTCTCCCCCATCTGTTGTCCCTCTTATTCTCCCTCTCTCGGTCCCCCACTTCTGGTCTGTCTACACACAGCCAAGAAGTTTAGGCCTTACGCCTCAGTTCCTAGCTGATTTACCCATTTAACCATATTAAACATTGCTTCACATTCGATGGCATGCCTGACTATATAATTATGCTGTTCTTCAGTGATAAGAGTTTATTCAGAGTATGTGTTAAAGTATGTTGTCTGTTCAGAGGGTTTTAGGTAACATTCACACCATTTGAAATAATGGGGAGTCACTTCTTTTATTACATTTTTAAAATTATTTCACCTTTATTTAACCAGGTAGGGCAGTTTGAGAAAATTTATTTAAACTGCGACTGGCCAAGATAAAGCAAGCAGTGCGCAAAACACACACAGAGTTACATGGGATAAAAAACGTCAGTTCAATACACATAGAACTTTAAATAGAGAATCTATGTTACAGTGTGTGCAAATGAGAAGGTAGGAGGAGGCATAAATAGCTTAGGGTGAAAATAATTACAATTTAGCATAATACTGGAGTCGATAGATGTGCAGATTGATGATGTCAAGTAGAGATACTGGGTGCAAAAAGGCAAGGGGTAAGTAATATAGGGGGATGAGGTAGTCGGGTGGGTGGGCTATTTACAGATTTGGCTTGACAGTGATGCTTAAATGAGAGTGGAGATATAGACTCAGCTTCAGAGATTATTGCATTATTCAGTCCATTGTCAGCAGAGAACTGGAGGAAAGGCGGCCAAAGTAAGTGTTGCTTTAAACTTTAGCAGTGGTTTAAACTTGGACTCTGATGTGTGTTTGAACCAGCGCAGGATGAAAGCTATAGGGGTCATGGATGGTGCCCTCACAAGAAATTAACTGCTGTCTCCTGTGTGGACATTACACAGACGATAATAGTTTATTCAGGTGTCGCTGGTCTTTTTGCAGAGAGGCTAAGGTTCCACATTTATTCTCTGTGTGACATTGACCAGAGACGAATAGTTTTCGAGATGTTCTCTATCTTTCTCAGAGAGGGCCTAAGGTCGACATTACTCTCACTTTTCTCCTTCCTCTTCCCATTCTCTTTGCTTCAAACGAGGACGAACTAACTGCATTGCACATCTCTACCAATCGTTATCGAGGAGTATTGGTTTGTCACATAGTACAGAAGTGTTGAAAGGTGGTGTGCAACAGCTCGTTGTGTCATTAAGTACAGAAGTGTGAAAGTGTGACAAAGCTTTGTATTGTGTCAATAAGTACAGAGTGTGAATGGTTTGTGTAACAACAGCTCTGTGTGAGAGTCGGTATGTCACATGTTCTTCTTGGAAAAAGGCAAATGACTTCTGTAATTGCATGTTGATCATTTGCATGACCTGATCGGAATTAGAGAATTTCATTGTTGTGTGTCTGACGGATTCCTCGGTGTAATTCCTTCTTCCTTCACCAGTAATAAAGGTGTGTCTGGAGGTTCCTGTGTGTATTCCTCCTTCCTTCAGCATTAATAAGGACTGTACTGGGATCCTTGTGTGTAAATTCTCTCTTCTTCATCAGTAATCGGGGTGTGTTCTGAGGAGTCCTGTGTGTAATTCCTCCCCTTCCCCAGTTAATAAGGGGTGTGTTTCTGGGGATCCTGTGTGTATTTCCTCCCTTCTTCACAGTAATAAAGGGGTGTGTCTGGGGAGTCTGTGTGTAATTCCTCCCTTCATCAGTAATAATGGTTGTGCTGAGAAGTTCTGTGTGACATTCCTCCCTTTCTTCACCAGTAATAAGGTGTGTCTGGGAGTCCTGTGTGTATCTCCTTCATCAGTAAATAATGGGTGTGTCTGAGGAGTCTTGTGTTTAATTCCTCTTCCACCAGTATTAGGGGTGTGTCTGGGGAGTCTGTATGTAATTCATCACTTCCTTTCACCGTATTAAGGGTCACAGGGGCCTGTGTCTTGGAGTCCTGTGTGAAGTTCCTCCTTCTGCACAAGTATAAGGGTGTGTTCTGGGAGTCCGTGTTGTATTCCTCCCTTCCTGCACAAGTATTAAGGAGTCGTGTTGGAAATCCTGTGTGTATTCCTCCCTTCCTCACAAGTATAAGGACTGTGTTCTGGGAAGTCCTCGTGTGTAATTCCTCCCTTCACCAGTAATAAAGGGGTGTGTCTGGGGGATTCCTGTTGTGTAATTCTCCCTCCCTTCACGAGTTAAGGGTGTGTCTGAGAAGTCTGTGTGTAATTCCTCCCTTCCTGCACAAGTATAAGGAGCTGTGTCGTTGGGAATCCTTGGTGTAATTCCTCCCTTCCTGACAAGTAATAAGGGGTGTGTCTGGGAAGTCCTGGGTAATTCCCCCCTTCCTTCACCAGTAATAGGACTGTGTCGGGAATTCGTGTGTATTCCTTCCCTTCATCAGTTAATAAGGGTGTCTGAGGAATCCTGTGTGTAATTCTCCCTCCTTCACAAGTATTAAGGGTGTCTTGAGGAGTCCGTGTTAATTCCTACCTTCCTATCAGTAATAAGGGGTTTGTCTGAGAAGTCCTGTGTAATTCCTCTTCCTTCATCAGTAATAAGGTTGTCTGAGGAGTCCTGTGGTAATTCCTCCCTTCCTTTACCAGCAATAATGGTGGGGGTGTCTGGGGAGTCTGTGTGTAACCTCCCTCCTTCACAGCAATAAGCTGGGGGGGGTGTCTGGGGACGGTTGCCTGTGTGTAATTCTTTCCCTTCTTCACCAGTAATAAGGGGGTGTGTTGAGGAGTCCTGTGTCTGTAATTTCCTCCTTCCTTCACCAGCAATAGGCCGGGGTGTGCAAGGCGTCCTGTGTGTATTTCCTCCCTTCCTGCACAAGTATAAGGTGTTGTCTTCTTGGGAATCCTGTGTGTGATTCCTCCCTTCCTTCACCAGTATAAGGGGATGTGTCTGGGGGTCCGCCGGTGTAATTACTCCCTTTATCAGTAATAATGGGTGGTGTCCTGAGGAAGTCCTTGTTAATTCCTCCCTTCCTTCACCAGTAATAAAGCGGGCTGTCTGTCTGAGGGTCCTGTGTGTAATTCTCCCTTCCTTACCATAATAGGGGTTGTTGGGAATCCTGTGTGTATTCCTCCCTTCCTTCACAGTAATAAGGAGTGTTGTCTGGGGAGTCTGTGTGTAATTCCTCTCTTCGTCAGTAATAATGGGTGTGTCTGAGAATTCTTGTGTGTATTCCTCCCTCACCAGTATTAAGGGGTGTGTTCTGGGGGAGTCCTGTATGTATTTCATCACTTCCTTCACCAGTATTTAAGGGGTGTGTCTGGGGGAGTCTTGTTGTAATTCTCCCTTATCAATAATGAGGTGGTTTGTCTGAGAAGTCCGTGTGGGAATTCCTCCTTCACCAGTTAAGGGTGTGTCTGGGATTCTGTGTGTAATTCCTCTCCTTTCTTCACCAGAATAAAGGTGTGTCTGAGGAGTCCTGGTGTAATTCTCCCTTCCTGAAGTAATAAGGGTGTGTCTGGGAGTCTGTGTGTAATTCCTCCTTCCTGCACAGTTAATAAGGGTGTGTGGGGAACCAGTGTGTAATTCCTCCCCTTCCTTCACAGTAATAGGGGGTGTCTGGGAGTCCTGTGTGCTCCAATCCTCCCTCATCAGTAATAGGGTGTGTCTGAGGATCCTGTGTGTAATTCTCCCGTCCTTCACCAGTAATAAGGGGCTGTGTCGGGGAAATCCTGTGTGTAATTTCTCCCTACCCTTCCCAGTATAAGGGGTGTTTGAGAAGTTCCTGTGTGTATTCCGCATGTTCCGTCACAGTCCAATAGGGTGTGTCTTGGAAATCCTGTGTGATTCTTCCCTTCTTCACCACGTAATAAGGATGTGTTGGGATCCCTGTATGTAATTCCTCCCTTACTGCACAAGTAATAGGAGTGTGTCTGGGAAGTCCTCGTGTGTATTCCTCCCTTCCTCACAGTAAAAAGGCTGTTGTCGGAGAGTCCTGTCTGAATTCCTCCCTTCCCCTTCATCAGTATAAGGTGTCCTGTCTGGATTTCCGTTGTGTAATGCCCTTCCTTCACATAATAAGGGGTTGTGTCTTGAGGATCCTTGTGTAATTCCCTCCTTCACCGTCAATAAGGGGTGTGGGAGTCCTGTGTGAATTCTCCCTATCAGTAATAAGGGGTGTGTCTGAGGAGCTGTTGCATTCTCCTTCCTTCACCAGTAATAAGGGGTGTGTCTGGGTCTGTGTTGTAATTCATCCCTTATCAGTATAGGGGTGTCTGAGGAGCCTGTGTTGCAATCCCCCTTCCTTCACCGAAAAGCAGTAATAAAGGGTGTGTCTGAGGATTCCTGTGTGTAATTCCTCCCTTCCTTCACCAGTAATAAAGGGTGTGTCTGAGAAGTCCTGTGTGTAATTCCTCCCTTCCTGCACCAGTAATAAAGGGTGTGTCTGAGAAGTCCTGTGTGTAATTCCTCCCTTCCTGCACCAGTAATAAGGACTGTGTCTGGGAAGTCCTGTGTGTAATTCCTCCCTTCATCAGTAATAAGGGGTGTGTCTGAGGAATCCTGTGTGTAATTCCTCCCTTCCTTCAGCATTAAGAAGGGGTGTGTCTGGGAAGTCCTGTGTGTAATTCTTCCCTTCCTTCACCAGTAATAAGGGGTGTGTCTGAGGATTCCTGTGTGTAATTCCTCCCTTCCTTCACCAGTAATAAGGGGTGTGTCTGGGGAGTCCTGTGTGTAATTCCTCCCTTCCTTCACCAGTAATAAAGGGTGTGTCTGAGAAGTCCTGTGTGTAATTCCTCCCTTCCTTCACCAGTAATAAGGGGTGTGTCTGAGGATTCTTGTGTGTAATTCATCCCTTCCTTCACCAGTAATAAGGGGTGTGTCTGAGGAGACCTGTGTGTAATTCCTCCCTTCCTGCACAAGTAATAAGGAGTGTGTCTGGGAAATCCTGTGTGTAATTCCTCCCTTCCTTCAGCATTAAGAAGGGGTGTGTCTGGCAAGTCCTGTGTGTAATTCCTCCCTTCATCAGTAATAAGGGGTGTGTCTGGGAAGTCCTGTGTGTAATTCTTCCCTTCCTTCACCAGCAAAAAGGGGGGGGTGTCTAGGAGTCCTGTGTGTAATTCCTCCCTTCCTTCATCAGTAATACGGGGTGTGTCTGAGAAGTCCTGTGTGTAATTCTTCCCTTCCTTCACCAGTAATAAGGGGTGTGTCTGAGGAGTCCTGTGTGTAATTCTTCCCTTCCTTCACCAGCAAAAAGGGGGGGTGTCTAGGAGTCCTGTGTGTAATTCCTCCCTTCCTTCACCAGTAATAAGGGGAGGGTCTGGGAGTTCTGTGTGTAATTCCTCCCTTCATCAGTAATAAGGGGTGTGTCTGAGGAGTCCTGTGTGTAATTCCTCCCTTCCTTCATCACCAATAAGGGGTGTGTCTGGGAAATCCTGTGTGTAATTCCTCCCTTCCTTCACCAGTAATAAGGGGTGTGTCTGGGGAGTCCTGTGTGTAATTCCTCCCTTCATCAGTAATAATGGGTGTGTCTGAGAAGTCCTGTGTGTAATTCCTCCCTTCACCAGTATTAAGGGATGTGTCTGGGGAGTCCTGTATGTAATTCATCACTTCCTTCACCAGTATTAAGGGGTGTGTCTGGGAGTCCTGTGTGTAATTCCTCCCTTCATCAGTAAT
>NW_019946697.1:26406-28249 GCF_002910315.2 Salvelinus sp. IW2-2015
CTTCACCAGTAATAAAGGGTGTGTCTGAGGAGACCTGTGTGTAATTCCTCCCTTCCTTCACCAGTAATAAGGGGTGTGTCTGGGGAGTCCTGTGTGTAATTCCTCCCTTCCTTCACCAGTATTAAGGGGTGTGTCTGGGGAGTCCTGTGTGTAATTTGATCATATTACTCCAGTTCTAGCCTCTCTACACCGGCTTCCTGTTAAGGCAAGGGCTGATTTCATGCTTTTACTGTTAACCTACAAAGCATTACATGGGCTTGCTCCTTCCTATCTTTCCGATTTGGTCCTGCCATACATACTTACACGTACACTACGGTCACAAGACGCAGGCCTCCTTACTGTCCCTAGAATTTCTAAACAAACAGCTGGAGGCACGGCTTTCTCCTAAAGAGCTCCATTTTTTTAATGGAATGGTCTGCCTACCCATGTGAGAGACTCAGTCTCAACCTTTAAGTCTTTATTGAAGACTCATCTCCTCAGTAGGTCCTATGATTGAGTGTAGTCTGGCCCAGGGGTGTGAAGGTGAGCGTAAAGGCACTGGAGCGACGAACCACCCTTGCTGTCTCTGCCTGGCCGGTTCCCCTCTCTCCACTGGGATTCTCTGCCTCTAAATCTATTTCTGGGGCTGAGTCACTGGCTTACTGGTGTTCTTCCATGCCGTCCCTAGGAGGGGTGTGTCACTTGAGTGGGTTGAGTCACTGACTTGATCTTCCTGTCCAGGTTGGCGCCCCCCTCTGATTCGTACCGTTGCTGAGATCTTCGTGTGCTATACTCAGCCTTGTCTCAGTGTATAAGGTGGTACTTTGAAGATATCCCTCTAGTGGTGTTGGGGCTGTGCTTTGGCAAAGTGGGTGGGGTTATATCCTGCCTGGTTGGCCGTATCCGGGGGTATCGTCGGACAGGGCCACAGTGTATCCCGACCCCTCCTGTCTCAGCCTCCAGTATTTATGCTGCAGTAGTTCATGTGTCGGGGGGCTAGGGTCAGTCTGTTGTATCTGGAGTAGTTCTCCTGTCTTATCCGGTGTCCTGTGTGAATTTAAGTATGTCCTGTGTGAATTTAAGTATGCTCCCTCTAAGTACATGTCCCTGGGTTTGAAAATGGTTGATCTCCCCCTTTAGGATGGAGAAACTTTCATCGTTAAAGTATGGAGATTCAATTGGGGGGATATAGGTATCACACAGGAGGACATTTTTCTCGGTTGACATCATTTCCTTATTAATTTCTTGCCAGATGTAAAATGTTCCTGTTTTGACTCATTTTATGGATTGGCTTAGGTCTGCTATATAAAACATGTGCCTACCCCCTGACTCTCTTCCCTGTTTCACAACTGGTAGTTTGGAGGATGGGACTACCAGCTCTCTGTAACCTAGAGGGCAACCAGTGGGTCCATCTCCTCTATACCAGGTTTCACACCTGGTGGTTTGGTGGATGGGACTAACAGCTCTCGTCAACTAGAGGCAATCCAGTGGGTCCCATCTCCTCTATACCAGATTTCACAAACTGGTGGTTTGGTGGACTGGGACTACCAGCTCTCTGTAACCTAGAGGCAACCAAGTGGTCCATCTCTCTATACCAGGTTTCACAACTGGTGTTGGTGGATGGGACTACCAGCTCTCTGAACCAGAGTGCAACCAGTGGGTCCATCTCCTCTATACTCAGGTTTCACACCTGGTAGTTTGGATGGAATGGACTACCACTCTCTGCAACCAGGGTCCATCTGCTTTCACTATGTTTCCTTGTAGGATAACAATGTCTGTATTTCCAATTTATTTTTATGAAGTCTGGGTTCCTGCTCTTTAGGCCAAAGGCCTGTTGAGGGCCTTGCCGCAGAGGCGGGGGGCA
>NW_019946697.1:30573-37864 GCF_002910315.2 Salvelinus sp. IW2-2015
ACTTTAAATCAAAACCAAAACATGCATGTATTGTGTTAACATGAAGTCTTTGAGTGTCATATGATGAAAATAACTGAAAGGTTAGTGATTAATTTTATCTCTATTCTGGTTTTTGTGAAAGCATCTTTAGACTGGAAAAAATGGCTGTGGTTATTGATGGTTTCTGTGGTACCTAAATAAAAGATAAACAATTACTGACAATAAAAAGGTTGACTAACTGGCAGTGCTGAATCAGCATGACCTCTCGACGCATTAAAATAATCAATCAATAATGTATTTATAAGCCTTCTTATCAGGATGTCACAAGAGAAACAGAAAAGCTAACCAAAACGCAAGCAATGCAGTGAGAAGAAGTGCGTAGAAAAATCCTAGAAAAGGCGAACCTAGAAGAAACCTGAGAGGTACAGGTATTGGGGGGTGTTCAGTCCTCTTCTGCTGTTGCCCGAGCGTGGAGAATTACAGCTACCATGTGCCAAGATGTTCCAAACGTACATTGATGACCAGCAGGTCAATAATAATAATCACAGTGGTTGTTAGAACTGGAACATCTGAATTGGGAATTCTTAACTTCAAGCTCAAGACAACTGGGAAACTCTGGATTAAAAAAAAAACTGACTGGGAAAATAAGCTTTGAAAGTAATCCAGCTAGGAATTCCAAACGGGTTCTCGGGCCTCTTTCTTGAGCTCCGGCCTGAAGATCACTACGTCATAATTCATCTTATTTTTTTCAAGTTCCCAGTTGTCTGAAAGCACATTTGATGATAATGTATCCCAAGAAGACTTGCCATGCCACCTTCCTGTTCAAGTGAGCACACACAATATGCAAACACGAAGAGGGATACTATATGATTTGTTTGGTCCTGCAACACAACCATGAAGAGGGGATACTATATAATGTTGTTGGGTCTGTAACCAAGAAGAGGGGACACTATATGACGTTGTTGGGTCTGTATCCATGAAGAGGAGATACTATATAATGTTGTTGGGTCTGTAACCATTAAAATGGTATACTATATAATGTTGTTGGGTCTGGAACCATGAAAGGGGATACTTTATAGTGTATGTTAGTTACAAACCCAACAACCTTATATTATAGTATCCTCGCCCTGTAACCATTGTTGAAAGGCTGTAAGGAAATAAAGAACCAGCCATTTATCTATCGTAATTTATGAAAATTATTCCATGTCCGTTCTGGGATGGAGAAAGAAATGTTTATTTTTTCAAAAAAGATATAGATCCACTTGCAGCGTGTTCAGACAAATCCGTTTCGGAGCTCTACGTGATTTCTGTGATTTTCTGAACTCAAACACCCACACAATCAATGGGGAGTGACACAGTGTGAGGCTTTCAGACACACAGAGCCTGCAATAGGTACCTTCGTTCAAAATATCAAAGAACCGTCAGACCTAGAGCTCTGAAACTTTAGAAACCTGTTCTAGAGCTCAAGTCTATAGTGCGTGGTGAGTTATGTGGCTCTAGAAGGTTCTCAGACCGAGAAACAGCCTCATACATTTGCAATTACTTCAATTAATTTTGACCATCGCGAAAATGACAACATTTAGAAAAGTCCCACAGTCACAAGACTGGGTGCATTGAAACCACTTCGACCTATAGAGACGGATCCTAAAGTTTCTGTCCAAAAGCTCATTCAGGGACGCCGTAGCAATGCCAGGAAAAAGTGGATTTTCAGCACTAATTATCTAGGATATGTGGGATGCTACCGTCCCACTTGGCCAAATGCCAGTAAAAATGCAGAGCGCTATTTCAAATATATTACTATAAAAATCAAACTTTCATGAAATCACACATGAAAGACATCAAATTAAAGCTACACATGTTGTGGATCCAGCCAACATGTTTAATTTCAAAAAGGATTTACAGCGAAATCACACCAAATGATTATGTTAGGTCAGTACATAGCCACAGGAAAACACAGCCATTTTTTCAGCCAAAGAGAGGAGTCACAAAAAGCAGAAATAGAGATAAAATTAATCACTAACCTTTGATGATCTTCATCAGATGACACTCATAGGACTTCATGTTACACAATACATGTATGTTTTGTTCGGTAAAGTTCATATTTATATCCATAAATCTGAGTTTAGGCGGGACGATACTGTCTCACTTGGCAAAAAAGCCAGAGAAAATGCAGAGCGCCAAATTCAAGTTAATTACTATGTAAATTACTATAAAAATCTAACTTTCATTAAATCACACATGAAAGTTACTAAATTAAAGCTACACTGATTGTGAATCCAGCCAACATGTCAGAATTCAAATAGGCTTTTCGTCGAAGGCAAACGATGCTATTATCTGAATTCGCACCATTGTAAACAAAGACAGAGAAGCATATTTCAACCCTGCAGGCGCGACACAAAACGCAGAAATAAAAAATATAATTCATGCATTACCTTTGACGAGCTTCTGTTGTTGGCACTCCAATATCTCCCATAAACATCACAAATGGTCCTTTTGTTTGATTAATTCCGTCGATATATATCCAAAGTGTCCATTTATTTGGTGCGTTTGATCCAGAAAAACACCGCTTCCAAATTGCTCAAACCTGACTACAAAATATCTCAAAGGTTACCTGTAAACTTTGCCAAAAAATTCAAACTACTTTTGTAATACAAATGTAGGTATTTTTTTAACGTTCATAATCGATAAAATTGAAGACGGGATGATCTGTCTTCAATACAGGATAAAAACCAACTATAGCCATCTTTCTGGTTACGCACATCTATCTAAAAGGAAACTTAATGTGACTCTTGTTCAAGATGGCCGTACTTCTTCACTACACAAAGGAATAACCTCAACCAATTTCTCTAGACTGTTGACATCCAGTGGAAGGGGTAGGAACTGCAAGCAAGTCAATTAGAAATCTGGTTCCCCAAAGAAACCCATTGAAAAGAGAGTGACCTCAAAAAAAAGAATCTGAATGGTTTGTCCTCGGGGTTTCGCCTATTAAATAAGTTATGTTATACTCACAGACATGATTCAAACCATTTTAGAAACTTCAGAGTGTTTTCTATCCAAATCTACTAACAATATGCATATCTTATCTTCTGGGGATGAGTAGCTTGCAGTTGAATTTGAGTATGCTTTTCATCCAAACGTGAAAATGCTGCCCCCTATCCTAGAGAAGTTAAGGTCATACACATAATGTCAGAACTGGACCTGCAGCTAGAATGTAATTACGTGTTTTAACTTTTTATTATGGTTTATACAGAAGGCGCTGTGAATTTTGGGCCTGCTCTGAAATATGTGATAGTTGGCTTCTAAACGAGTTGGACAAAGTGGGTTTGGTGTCAGTTTGTATCAGTTTGGTGTCAGAATGAATGGAGCAACCTAACCAACATATTGACTGATGTACTACTGCTGACTTGAGGGCTGACTTTTGTCCATGTGCAATAAGTTTAAACAGTGGTGAACAATCACCAAATTGACATGGTGAAATAACACACAGCGAACGATGGAGAGGAACTACTATCACTGCCCGGCCATCCCGAGTTCAACGGCCCTCAATTGGGAATTTCTGCAGTATATTAGAGCTGTCAAATTCTAATGGTAATTGCCCATTGTAAGACATTGCAAATGGACAGTATATTTTCCCATGTTTTCAATGAGGGATTTAGAAGAAAAAAAACGCACACCTATATAGTTGAGGTGTTGGCTAGCGGAGTAGAAAACTTAAAAATAAAGGAGAGCCGCACACACTCTAGGAGCTGAATGCAAATGTCTTCATCAGGGCACAATCACAAACACTGCAGGATGACTCATTTATATAGTGTCAAGACACACAGGTGTCTGTAATCATGGCCAAGAGTGGCCTAATGTCATTGGTTAATTTCTTCAAATATTAAAAATGGCATTGAAAGAGCAGCATACAAAAAAAACAAATGGATAGCATACGATCATAGATTCATTTTAGACTACACAAGCTTACAAACAATGAGGGATTTACCATCACCAAATGGACATGCAGAAATCAACACCAACGAGCGATGGAGAGGACCCACTATCACTGCCCGGCCACCCCGAGTTCAACGGGCCAGTCAATTGGGCATTTCTGCAGTATATTACTGCATGTCAAATTTGTGATTTTAAATGCCCATTGTAAGACTTTGCTAATGGACAGCCGTGCGCCCTGTTACCTGAACCAGTAGCATTTTTAAAATGCTTTTTCAAATCTTTAGGTTGGTGCAAGGGGTCCATGGCCGGGTAGGGTGCACCCCCCACCTGTGCCCAACCATTAGAGGGTGCTCTTGGTCATTTTGGACATTTGAAAAAAAAATCTTTAAAACGACAGAGTCTCACTTCTCTCTCATTGCACCAAATTCTTACTTCCTATGACTTCCTATGATCAAACATGACAAATATACTTATAGGTTGATTTAGGCTTAACATAGGAGTATATATAAATATTGGTCAGTATAAATGCCATTTTGGACATTTTCTTATGCCATTTTGACATGGTTTACTGACTTTTGGGTTCAGAAGCTGACTTCCTATGATCATTTTATTTTTATTTTATTTCACCTTTATTTACCAGGTAGGCAAGTTGAGAACAAGTTCTGATTTACAATTGCGACCTGGCCAAGATAAAGCAAAGCAGTTCGACACATACAACAACACAGAGTTACAACATGGAGTAAAACAAACATACAGTCAATAATACAGTAGAAAAATAAGTATATAACAATGTGAGCAAATAGAGTGAGATAAGGGAGGTGAAGGCAAAAAAATATTGCAAATGGACAAAACATAGGCCTTATGGACAAGCTAAATAAATAAAACAATGTATGTTCATACAGTTATAACATATGATAATTGACAACAATAATAAATGATTAAATGGTCCATGAAGCATTTTATTTAGAGGGGACTGTATTTCATTTTTTGGTTGTTGAGATTTTCTAAATTGACCCTGTTCTTAATTTTGTACCATTTGCCATATGAAAATGGTCATTTGCCATATGAAAATGGTCATTTGCCATATGAAAATGGTCATTTCCATATGAAAATGGTCATTTGCCATATGAAAATCTATGGTCGAGCACGCTCGCCATCTTTTGGGATTTTTGGTGCATGACACTTCGATATTTGACATGTTCCACTCGCCATGAGGTTTGGATGAACTGACGTCCATTTGAGTGGGATTTGCGATTGTGTATATGATTCGCCCATGGCAATACATTTTTGGTAAGGGTCTTCCCTTACCCTTCAAATATTTGTTTTCACACAAATGTTCAGTTGATATTTTATGAGTTGTTTAATATGCCCCACCAAGACTTACATGCTAAATCATCATTAATCCAGAGAGATTGAAGTGAAATGGATTTTACAAACCTGAAACACAGGAAATAGATGGCTGAAAAGCAAATTCTCAGGTGGGTTATGCGCAATGGTGCTTTTCTATGTATGTGTGTCTGTTGTGGTGTGTGTGTGTGTGTGTGTGTGTGTGTGTGTGTGTGTGTGTGTGTGTGTGTGGTTTGTGTGTGTGTGTGTGAATAGGAGAGCAAGAAAGAGGAAGTGAGAGGTTGAAAATGTGTGTGTTCTTAGTTACCATCCATGTATTAGTCATTCCCAGACTAGTGTTATTAGTCATATCCTTAGACTAGCTGTTATTAGTCATATCCTCAGACTAGCTGTTATGGATCATATACCCAGACTAGCTGTTATTAGTCATATCCCCAGACTAGCTGTTATAGTCATATCCCCAGACTACTTTATTAGTCATATCCTTAGACTAGCTGTTATGAGTCATATACCCAGACTAGCTGTTATTAGTCATATCCCCAGACTAGCTGTTATTAGTCATATCCCCAGACTAGCTGTATTAGTCATATCCCCAGACTAGCTGTTATTAGTCATATCCCCAGACTAGCTGTTATTAGTCATATCCTCTAGACTAGCTGTTATGAGTCATATACCCAGACTAGCTGTTATTAGTCATATCCCCGACAGCTGTTATAGTCAATCTCCAGACTAACTGTTATTAGCATATCCCCAACTAGCTGTTATAGTCATATCTCCCAGACTAGCTGTATGATTTTCATATTCCCAGACTAGCTGTTATTAGTCATATCCCCAGACTAGCTGTTATTAGTCATATCCTTAGACTAGCTGTTATGAGGCATATACCCAGACTAGCTGTTATTAGTCATATCCCAGACTAGCTGTTATTATCATATCCCCAGACTAGCTGTTATTAGTCAATCCCCAGACTAGCTCGTTATTAGTCATATCCCCAGACTAGCTGTTATTAGTCATATCCTTAGACTAGCTGTTATGAGTCATATACCCAGACTAGCTGTTTAATCATATCCCCAGACTAGCTGTTATTAGTCATATCCCCAGACTAACTGTTATTAGTCATATCCCCAGACTAGCTGTTATTAGTCATATCCCCAGACTAGCTGTTATTAGTCATATCCCTTGACTAGCTGTTATCAGTCATATCCCCAGACTAACTGTTATTAGTCATATCCCCAGACTAGCTGTATTAGTCATATCCCCAGACTAGCTGTTATTAGTCATATCCTCAGACTAGCTGTTATCAGTCATATCCTTAGACTAGCTGTTATCAGTCATATCCCCAGACTAGCTCTTATTAGTCATATCCTCAGACTAGCTGTTATCAGTCATATCCTTAGACTAGCTGTTATCAGTCATATCCTTATTCTAGCTATTATCAGTCATATCCCCAGAAATCTGTTATCAGTCATATCCTTACACTAGCTGTTATCACCTGTTGTATTCGCACATGTGACAAATAACATTTGATTTGATTAGTCCCAAAAATAATGAACTCAAGGTTCAAGTCATTCTTTTTGGTTATATAACAGCTTCCCAAAATCTGTTAGAAGTCAAAGGAACATATTTGAGGTTCACAGGTTCACAAGACATACGTAACACATTAATAGGAAAAAGCTTTGTCACTTTAATACCACTCACCTTATTAAGAATCATGAAAGTAAGTGAAGAGGACCGTGCTTAGAAGACAGGAAATGAAAGAGGACCGTGCTTAGAAGACAGGAAGTGAAGAGGACCGTGCTTTGAAGACAGGAAGTGAAGAGGACCGGCTTAGAAGTCAGGACAAAGAATAAACATGGGTAATGTAGTTGACAAAACCCCAGTAAAAAGAAACACACAAGCAAAGTAGGTGTTATAAAACAGCATTTATTACTGCTACCTCACACCCACAGTGACTTATAACACTTTACTTTAACGCATGGAGGAGCAAAATGGTGGCATTATCAATCATTTGAAAGCATGGTTTTCAAGCAAG
>NW_019946697.1:37889-43292 GCF_002910315.2 Salvelinus sp. IW2-2015
CTGGTATTTCATATCCCCAGACTAGCTGTTATTAGTCATATCCCCAGACTAGCTGTTTATCAGTCTATCCCTAGATAGCTGTTATTAGTCATATCCCCAGACTAGCTGCTTATCAGTCATATTCCAGACTAGCTGTTTAGTCATATCCCCAGACTAGCTGTTATTAGTCATATCCCCAGACTAGCTGTTATCAGTCATATCCCCAGACTACTGTTATCACAGTCATATCCTTAGACTAGCTGTTATCAGTCATATCCTTATTCTAGCTGTTATCAGTCATATCCAGACCATCTGTTATCAGTCATATCCTTCACTAGATCTGTTATCATCATATCCTTACACTAGCTGTTATCACCTGTTGTATTCGGCACATGTGACAAATAACTTGATTTGATTTATAATATGACAGGTTCAGTCCCATTCCAAAACCAAGGGAGGTCACAGGTTAAGACATACGTAACACATTAATAGGAAAAAGCTTTGTCACTTTAATACCACTCACCTTGAATTAAGAATCAGAAAGTAAGTGAAGAGGACGTGCTTTAGAAGACAGGAAAGTGAAGAGGACCGTGCTTGAGAAGACAGGAAGTGAAGAGGACCGTGCTTAGAAGTCAGGACAAAGAATAAACATGGGTAATGTAGTTGACAAAACCCCAGTAAAAGAAACACACAAGCAAAGTAGGTGTTATTAAAACAGCATTTATTACTGCTACCTCACACCACAGTGACTTATAAAACTTTACTTTACGCATGGAGGAGCAAAATGTGGCATTATCAATCATTTGAAAGCATTGGTTTTCAAAGCAAGCAAAGATAAAAAGTGAAAGCGGACACCACCACGTCACTTTTCTCCAAAATACATTTCAACTGGAAAGTTATATCCTTTTACAACAAAAACACACACAACCTTAATAAAATAATAGCAATAATAAAATATAAAAACGACAACAATCACCACTAGTATATGGTTTGTTGTTTCCTATAATCATCAGTACAGTTATTCTCTGCACTCCGGAACTGCCACATCCCACACCAAGAGAAGAGTTATTATGATACAATCCTGATATTAAACCTACAGTAGCATGGGAGAGATAACCCATCAGTAGCCATAGGGAGAGTAACCTACAGGAGCATGGAAGAACACAGTACATGGGAGAGTAACATAACAGTAGCTATGGGAGAGTAAACATACAGTATACAGTACATGGAGGTAACTACATACAGCATACCATGGGAGAGATAACCTACGGGTTTATGCATGGGAAGTAACCTACAGTAGCATGGGAGAGTAACATTACAGTAGCATGGTGGAGAGATAACCTACAGAGTATGGGGGAGATTGTAACCCTCCCGACAGTGGAGTACTACATAGTGAGGAGAGTACCCTACAGGTAGCATGGGAGGTACCTAACAGTACATGTAGAGAGTACCGAAGTAACATGGAGAGTTTAACACAGTACCTGGGAAGTACTACTAGCATGGAGAGTAACCCTACAGTGCATCGGAGAGTACCTACAGTAGCATGGAGGCCAGTAGTAGCATACAGTACTCAATGGGATAGTAGACATACAGTTAAGTCATGGGAGATGTAAACCTACAGTAGCATGGCAGCAGAGTAACCATACAGTAATTGAGGGAGAGTAACCTACATATGCATGGGAGAGTACATACATTAAGCATGAAGAGGTAATCCATACAGTAGCTGGAACAAGTCAACCTAGCCATGCATGGGAAGAATACAGTACGCTGGGGGTAACAGTAGCTTAGAACACTGAGTACAGGACTACAGTACCACAGTGTTTGGGAAGAGGTAAGCATACAGATAAGTACACGATGGGAGAGTTAACATCTATTAGTAGCATGGAAGGTAACCTAGGTTGCATAGATACTAGGTAGTAGAGAGTACCTACAGTTAGCATTGGGAGAGTAATCCACAGTAGAATTGGGATAGTAACCTACAGTAACATGGGAGAGTAACCTACAGTAGCATAGGGGAGTAACCTACAGTAGCAAGGCGAGAGAACCCTACATAGCATGGGAGAGTAACCACAGTAGCTTGGAGAGTAACCTACAAGAGCATGGAGATATAACCTACAGTAGCTCGAGCAGTAACCTACGTAGCATGGGAGAGTAAACCTGCATGGGAAGTAAACCTACAGTAGATGGGAGAGTAACATTAAAGTAGCTTGGAGAGTAACCTACAGTATCATCGGATAGTGACCTTACAGTAGCTGGGAGAGTAAGCCTACAGTATTCATGGGATAGTGACCTACAAGTAGCATGGGAGAGTAGGCCATTTTACAGTATCATGGAGAATAACCTACAGTAGGCATGTAGTACTGAACAGCATCTCAGCCCACTCTGGGAGAAAACCTGTAGTAGCTTGAACAGTCCGAACTCACTAGATGAAGTGGAGTAAACCTTATCAGTTAGCGCTGAACAGTCAACTCACCAAATAGGGAGTTTAGACCTAGCCAGTAACTGAACAGTCAATCTCTCAGCTGAATATGGCGCGATTGATACCTACAGATGGGGAGAACTAAGTGTTGGAGAGTAACTATAGAGTACTCTGGAGAATAACCCTCAGTATCAGGAGAGTAACCTCTAGCAGATGTAACTACCAGTGCACTGGCAGAACATGGAGTGAGTTAACCTTCAGTCATGCTAGAGTACCGAACTTGCCGGTTCGTCTAAGGCGCTGAGTCGAAGACGCATATCAGGTAAGATAGCTAGTGTCGGTGAAGAACGTACAGTCAGCGTGAGAGTAACCAAGTGGTAACCTACAGCTGGGAGACCTACAGCTTGGCGAGAGTAACCACGAGTCAGTTGAACAGTCAACTCACGCCATTGGGAAACCTAACCCCTACAGTAAAGCTGACACAGCAACTCAGCCATATGGCTGAGAGTATCTGCAGTAGCTGAACAGTCAACTCAAGCCATATGGCGCAGATATATTATGCCTATCAGATGCGTCTGCTAACAGTCGAACTCAGCCATATGCCGAGAGTAATCTGATCCAGTAGCCTTGAACCAGGTCAACTCCAGCCGATTAGGGAGCAAGCTAACCTAGCGTAGTGCCTGAACAGTCAACTCAAGCCCCATATGGTGAGAGTAACCTACATTAGCCTAAACAGTTCAACCACCATATGCGAGAGAAATCCACAGTAGGCGAACAGTCACACTCAGCCACTTGCATTGGAGCGCAGCTATAACATGCATGGGAGAGTAACCTACTTAGTGAGCATGGCGGAGTAACCTACAGTTATCATGGCGAGAGTATAACGTAAAAGAACTTCTTTGTGAGAGTAACCTACAGGTCCATGGAGGAACATACGAGTAGCATGGAGGAGTAACCTACAGTAGGCATGGGAGAGTTAACCAATTAGTAGCCATTGGGGAGAGTCAACCTACAGTAGCATGGAGAGTAAACTAAGTAGCTTGGAGAGTAACCTACCAGTAGCATGGGCGAGTAATTACCCGTAGACATGGGAGCAGTAACCTAAGTAGCATGGGAGAGTAACCATACAGTAGCAGGGTGAGAGTAAAACCTACAGTAACATGGGGAGAGTAACCTACATAACATGGGAGCAGTAAGCCGTTTACCTAGCACTGAGCCATGGTGGGAGGAGTAACCATACAGTAGCATGGGGAGTAACCCTACCATGTAGCTCTGGGGGACGAGCTCTACAGCCTATAGGTTAGCTTTAAACAGTCACTCCAGCCATATGGGAGATAACCCTGCAGGTAGCCCGAAACAGTCACACTCAGCCATATGGGAGAGTTTAATCTACAGTAGGCTGACAGTCAAACTCAGCCAATATGGAGAGTAACCTACAGTAGCCTGAACAGTCAACTCAGCCATATGGGGAGAGTAACCTACATTAGCTAAACAGTCAACCAGCCATATGGGAGAATAACCCTACAGTAGCTGAACAGGTCTAACTCAGCCATTGCATTGGAGAGTAACATGGCATGGGAGAGATAACTTACAGTAGCATGCGAGAAGGTAACCTACAGTATCATTGCGGAGGAGTTAACGTACAAGTATCTTGGCAGCAGTAAACCTTACACGGTCCATGGAGAGTAACATACAGTAGCATGGGAGAGTACCTTACAGTAGCATGAGAGTAACCTTTATAGTAGCATGGGCGAGTAACTCAGTAGCATGGGGAGTATCATAAAGTAGCCTGGGAGAGTAACCTACATAGCATGGGCGAGTAACCTACGTAGCATTGGAGAGTAACCGACCAGTAGCTATGAGAGTACCTACAGTAGCATGGGAGAGTAACCTACAGTAGCATGGGAGAGTAACCTACAGTAGCTTGGGAGAGTAACCTACAGTAGCATGGGCGAGTAACCTACAGTAGCATGGGAGAGTAACCTATAGTAGCATGGGAGAGTGATCTACAGTAGCATGGGGGAGTAACCTACAGTAGCTTGGTTGAGTAACCTACATTAGGATGGGAGAGTAACGTACAGTAGCTGAACAGTCAACTCAGCCATATGGGAGAATAACCTGCAGTAGCTGAACAGGCAACTCAGCCATATGGGAGAGTAACCTACAGTAGCTGAACAGTCAACTCAGCCATATGGGGGAATAACCTACAGTAGCTGAACAGTCAACTCAGCCATAAGGGAGAATAACCTACAGTAGCTGAAGAGTCAACTCAGCCATATGGGAGAATAATCTACAGTAGCTGAACAATCAACTCAGCCATATGGGAGAGTAACCTACAGTAGCTGAACAATCAACTCAGCCGTATGGGAGAATAACCTACAGTAGCTGAACAATCAACTCAGCCATATGGGAGAGTAACCTACAGTAGCATGGGAGAGTAACCTACAGTAGCTGAACAGTCAACTCAGCCATATGGGAGAATAACCTACAGTAGCTGAACAGTCAACTCAGCCATATGGGAGAGTAACCTACAGTAGCTGAACAGTCAACTCAGCCATATGGGAGAGTAACCTACAGTAGCATGTAGCTGAACTCAGCATCTACCCCAAAACCCTCAAGCCTTCCCCATCCTCCTCCCCCCCCAACACCCTTAGCGTCCACCCCTACTCCTCCACAGTATTACCCCAGCCTCCATCCAACCCAACAACCCCAGCATTCACCCATCCACCCCACCCAGCAACCTTGGTATTGATCCCTGCCCCATTCCCCCAACCCTTGGCCTCCACCCAGCCTTCCCCCAGCCATCATCATGACTCAACCCCACTGGATCTCAACCCAGCCTACACCCTAGCCCAGATGGAGGTATCCCTGGTCCTGGAGTGCCACAGTCAATTCATGTTTTTGGATTTCCAGCTATCAATGAACAGATTAATTAGCTCAGTTGGTCAGGTTTGCTGCACTGGCCCTTCACCCTCCCAGCCTGCCCCAACCCCAGCCCTCCCCAA
>NW_019946697.1:50362-54918 GCF_002910315.2 Salvelinus sp. IW2-2015
CCCCAATCTCTTCCCGACCCAGCCTCCCACCTCTCTTTCCAAACCCCTCCCCATCCCAAGGTCTTCCCAACCCCCCCCTCCCCTCCCAATCTCTTCCCAACCCCAACCCTCCCAAGCGTCTTCCCAAGCCCCACCCCCTCCCAATCTCTTCGCGACACCAACCCTCCCCAAGGTCTCCCATCCCCAACCCTCCCCAGCCCCCCCAGACCCCAACCCTCCCCAACCCCAACTCACCCTAGCTCTTCCCAACCCTCCCACGCCCCCAGCCCTCCCAGCGTCCCCAACCCTCCCCAACCCAGCTCCCCCAAGCTCTTCCCAACCTCAACCTGTCATTGATGAGACTTAACACACCTGCCTTTCACAGATCCAACCATTTTTTGTGGTTCACATGCCACATCATTCCAAGCCACTGCTGGGTCCTGTTGAGTGTTGTCACCAAAGCGCAGTCTCTCCTTGCAAATCATTTGGCTCCCCTTTAGTTCCAGTAACTTGTGTTCAGTGGTGTGCCATCCACCATCTCCAGGTTCCCTCAACTTCTCTGTCAGTCAGACCAAAACAGGCTTTCATGTGAACGCTTGAATTAAGCCTGTTCTCTCTCTGCTGTCGATGATCACCAGGTTTGTCTTCTCTCGCCTGACAGTCCATTCTGCTGTCGTTCCACGTTTTCTCATCAGGGGAGATGTAGTAACAACTGCAGCCAGACCTTATCCAGTCTTGGGGACATTTGACGTATTTATTAATCGTCAGTAGCTGGTCTCTCTCTTTAGTCAGGGAACTATAATTGGTCTGTAGCTGGTCTCTCTTTGCAGTCAGGGTGTTATAACTGGTCTGTAGCTGATCTCTCTCTGCAGTCAGGGTGTTGTAATCGTTCAATAGGTTTCTCTCTGTGAAATAATACAATCAACAACCAAGTTAATCAGACATTACCAGGGTTAGGGTCAATTCCATTTAAATTCCAGTCAATTCAGGAAGTACACCGGAATTCCAATTCCAATTATCTTCAATGCTTTTCAACGAGGAACATTTGGAATTTGGTTTACTTTCTAAATTTGACTGGAATGTAAATGTAATAGAACCCTGGTCATTACACCACAGATTATTAAGAATATTTGAGTGAGAACGTTTCAAACTCACGGTAGAGTAGCAGGCCTATGATCCCAGCCAGTAGGAGAACACACAGCAGCCCCAGACACACTGTAGCAGCTAGGAAACGTCTCTTCCACACTGAAGCACAAATTATCATCATAAGAACTTTATCATGTATTTGTGTTTATTTGTGTAGTTGCTCTTTCAAGCACTGAGTAAAATACACAAGCTTGACTTGGGCCACAACACAACAACTGAGTTCCGGTACCTCAAATGTTCTGCTGCTTGAGTTGCAGCCCCTGCCGAAAAAACAGCATAGACCAGCCATAGGCAGGTGACCAGCCTTTGTTGTGTTTTCACTGGTGACCCGCCTTTGTTGTGTTTTTCCCAGGACATAGACATATCTGATATTGGCAGAAAGCTTAAATTCTTGTTAATCTAACTACACTGTCCAATTTACGGTAGCTATTACAGTGAAATAATACCATGCTATTGTTAAAGGAGAGTAGACAGTTTTATACATGAACAGTTATTAATAAACAAATTAGGCACATTTGGGCAGTCTTGATACAAAATTTTGAACAGAAATGCAATGGTTCATTGGATCAGTCTAACACTTTGCACATACACTGATGCCATCTAGTGGCCAAATTCTAAATTGCACCTTGGCTGGAATAATACATTATGGCCTTTCTCTTGCATTTTAAAGATGATGGTACAAAAAAAATACAAAAGAGCGGTTGTTTTGTTCTTTGTGTTATCTTTTACCAGATCTAATGTGTTATATTCTGCCACATTCCTTTCACATTTCCATAAACTTCAAAGTGTTTCCTTTCAAATGGTACTAAGAATATGCATATCCTTGCTTCAGGGCCTGAGTTACAGGCAGTTAGATTTGGGTATGTCATTTTAGGTAAAGATTGATAAAAAGGGGTTAATCCTTAAAGCTATTGGCCGATAGCTTGTTGGCCTCGTTGGATCCTTCCCTTTCTTCCTGATTGGTACCTCTATTGCCTTCCAGCTGCCTGGTAGATTCCCCTCCTCCTACACTCTGTTGTTCAACGCCAAAACTTTATCCAGTGCCTCATCACTAAGACGGGCGAAAATAACAAAGCACACCTTATCTTTCCCAGGTGAAGATAACCCAGCCTTACCTACTGCCCTTTTTACCTCTGCCATGGTAAATGGTGCATTCATCATTTACATCCTCCCTCCTATTCTGCACTCCAGGATGCTCCTCTCTCGTTCTCTTTCTCCCCATCTGCCCCTCGTCGGACAAATTTCCCGAGATATGAACTTGGCCATCATCTCTGCCTTCTCCTCTTCTGTTACTGCCACATCCTACCACCTCGTTAACACTGGATAATCCCACTCCCTTCTGACCCCACTCCTCCTCTTAATTATCCCCCACACTTCTCCCACAGGTGTCGCCCTTCCAATGGTGTCACAGAACTGACGCCAACATGACCTCTTTGCCTGACAGATAGTTCTCCTCACCAGGGCCTGTTTATAATGAATCAGACTGACAGAGAGTTCTCCTCACCAGGGCCTGTTTATACTGAATCAGACTGACAGATAGTTCTCCTCACCAGGGCCTGTTTATACTGAATCAGACTGACAGAGAGTTCTCCTCTCCAGGGCCTGTTTATACTGAATCAGACTGACAGATAGTTCTCCTCTCCAGGGCCTGTTTATACTGAATCAGACTGAAATGGCATAGTTCTCCTCTCAGGCCGTTTTTATACTGAATCAGACTGATGATAGTTCTCCTCACCAGGGCCTGTTTATACATGAATCAGACTGATGGATAGTTCTCCTCACCAGGCCTGTTTATACTGAATCAGACTGACGATAGTTCTCCTACCAGGGCCTGTTTATACTGAATCAGACTGACAGATAGTTCTCCACCAGGGCCTGTTTATACTGAATCAGACATATGGGATAGTTCTCCTCACCAGGGCCTGTTTATACTGAATCAGACTGACAGATAGTTCTTCTCACCAGGGGCTGTTTATACTGAATCAGACTGACAGATAGTTCTCCTCACCAGGCGGCCTGTTTATACTGAATCAGACTGAGATAGTTCTCCTCACCAGGGCCTGTTTATACTGAATCAGACTGACAGATAGTTCTCCTCACCAGGCCTGTTTATACTGAATCAGACTGACGATAGTTCTCCTCACCAGGGCCTGTTTATACTGAATCAGACTGATGGATAGTTCTCCTCACCAGGGCCTGTTTATACTGAATCAGACTGACGGATAGTTCTCCTCACCAGGGCCTGTTTATACTGAATCAGACTGAGATAGTTCTCCTCACCAGGGCCTGTTTATACTGAATCAGACTGATGGATATCTCCTCACCAGGGCCTGTTTATACTGAATCAGACTGATGGATAGTTCTCCTCTCCAGGGCCTGTTTTACTGAATCAGACGATGGATAGTTCCCCTCACCAGGGCCTGTTTATACTGAATCAGACTGACAGATAGTTCTCCTCACCAGGGCCTGTTTTATACTGAATCAGACTGACAGATAGTTCTCCTCACCAGGGCCTGTTTATACTGAATCAGACTGACAGAAGTTCTCCTCTCCAGGGCCTGTTTATACTGAATCAGACTGACAGATAGTTCTCCCACCAGGGCCTGTTTATACTGAATCAGACTGATGGATAGTTCCTTTCCAGGGCCTGTTTATACTGAATCAGACTGACATGGATGTTCTCCTCTCCAGGGCCTGTTTATACTGAATCAGACTGAAGATAGTTCTCTCTCACCAGGGCCTGTTTATACTGAATCAGACTGATGGATAGTTCTCCTCACCAGCGGCCTGTTTATACTGAATCAGACTGACGGATAGTTCTCCTCACCAGGGCCTGTTATACTGAATCAGACTGAGGATAGTTTCTCACCAGGGCCTGTTTATACTGAATCAGACTGAGATAGTTCTCCTCACCAGGGCCTGTTTATACTGAATCAGACTGATGGATAGTTCTCCTCACCGGGCCTGTTTATACTGAATCAGACTGAGGATAGTTCTCCTCACCAGGGCCTGTTTATACTGAATCAGACTGATGGATAGTTCTCCTCACCAGGGCTGTTTATACTGAATCAGACTATGGATAGTTCTCCTCACCAGGGCCTGTTTATACTGAATCAGACTGATGATAGTTCTCCTCACCAGGGCCTGTTTATACTGAATCAGACTGAAGATAGTTCTCCTCACCGGGCCTGTTTATACTGAATCAGACTGACGGAAAGTTCTCCTCACCAGGGCCTTTTATACTGAATCAGACTGACAGATAGTTCTCCTCACCAGGGCCTGTTTATACTGAATCAGACTGAGGATAGTCTCCTCACCAGGGCCTGTTTTATACTGAATCAGACTGACAGATAGTCTCCTCTCATCCTCCTTTATACTGAATCAGACTGACAATAGTTCTCCTCACCAGGGCCTGTTTATACTGAATCAGA
>NW_019946698.1:0-4927 GCF_002910315.2 Salvelinus sp. IW2-2015
CTCAATGAGAAGACGCTTGTGCAACGACTGCCCACTAAGAAGTGAGTGTGGAAACTGAGTCTGGCACTTCCTAAACTCCTGCCAAATGTATGACCCAATGATTAGTAGACACATTTTCCATCAGATTACAGAGTCCAAAGAATCGAAAACACCGGACAATCTTGATAGAACTTCCCATATTACTTGGGTGAAGTAACCCAATATCAACACCCCCAATCAACCATAATTTATTGTATCATTTATTTTCCCTGTTTGTACTTTAAACTATTTGCACATCATTACAACCCTGATGAATAGTTATAGCAACCTACGTGACAGTTGTTAATGTAGGTATTTCGTGGACCCGTTTTGTGAGCTGTAACTGTTTACTGTAAATTTTGTATTGTTATTTCCCTTTTGTGTGTCATTATCCTACCTCATCTTGCTTTGGCAAGTTGTTAACGACGATGTTGTCCATGCCGAGTAGCCCTTATAATTGAATGTGAATGTGAGAGAGAGAAAGGAGACAGGAGAGGACGAGCAAGACGCAGGAGCGACGAGAGAGAGAGAGAGAGGAGAAGAGAGACAGTGAGAACAATCGGAGAGACGAGAGAGAGCGAGACGACGAGAACGAGACGAGAGGAGATGAGACGAGAGGAGAGAGAAGAGAGAGCAGACGGGAACTGAGAAAGAGAAGAGAGAGAGAGGAGAGAGAGAGGAGACATGGAGGAGGAGAGAGTAGAGAGACAGGGAGAGGAGGAGGAGCAGAGGAGAGAGAGAGAAGCAGGAGAGAGAGAGCAGGAGAGAGTAGAGAGAAACAGGAGAGGGGAAGAGAAGAGACGAGGAGAGAGAACGCGAGACAGGGAGAGAGAAGAGTTTTGATTGACTTATTGTGGTCTTTGGGGAAATCGATCTAACCACCAATGTCATTTAGCCATGTCTGCCTACGGCGGCCTTTCTCAATAGCAAGGCTATGCTCACTGAGTCTGTACATAGTCAAAGCTTTCCTTAAGTTTGGGTCAGTCACAGTGGTCAGGTATTCTGCCACTGTGTACTCTCTGTTCAGGGCCAAATAGCATTCTAGTTTGCTCAGGTTTTTTGTTAATTCTTTCCAAAATGTGTCAAGTAATTATCTTTTTGTTTTCTCATGATTTGGTTGGGTCTAATTGTGCTGCTGTCCTGGGGCTCTGTGGGGTCTGTTTGTGTTTGAGAACAGAGCCCCAGGACCAGCTTGCTTAGGGGACTCTTCTCCAGGTTCATCTCTCTGTAGGTGATGGCTTTGTTATGGAAGGTTTGGGAATCGCTTCCTTTTAGGTGGTTGTAGAATTTAACGTCTCTTTTCTGGATTTTGATAATTAGCGGTTATCGGCCTAATTCTGCTCTGCATGCATTATTTGGTGTTTTACGTTGTACACAGAGGATATTTTAGCAGAATTCTGCATCCAGATGGGAAAGGGCAGTGTGGAGTGCAATAGAGAGTGCATCATTTGTGGATCTGTTGGGGCGGTATGCAAATTGGAGTGGTTCTAGGGTTTCTGGGATAATGGTGTTGATGTGAACCATGACCAGCCTTTTAAAGCACTTCCTGGCTACAGACGTGAGTGCTACGGGTCGGTAGTCATTTAGGCAGGTTACCTTGGTGTTCTTGGGCACTGGCTCTATGGTGGTCTACTTGAAACATGTTGGTATTACAGACTCAGTCAGGGACAGGTTGAAAATGTCAATGAAGACACTTGCTAGTTGGTCAGCGCATGCTCGGAGTACACGTCCTGGTAATCCGTCTGGCCCTGCGGCCTTGTGAATGTTGACCTGTTTAAAGGTCTTACTCACATCGGCTACGGAGAGCGTGATCACACAGTCGCCCGGAACAACTGATGCTCTCATGCATGTTTCAGTGTTACTTGCCTCGAAGSGAGCATAGCAGTTATTTAGCTCGTCTGGTAGGCTCGTGTCGCTGGGCAGCTCGTGGCTGTGCTTCCCTTTGTTCACAGCTTTGTGGAAGTTACCTGTGTCGTTGATATTTAGGCCGAGGTATGTATAGTTTTTTGTGTGCTCCAGGGCAACGGTGTCTAGATGGAATTTGTATTTGTGGTCCTGGTGACTGGACCTTTTTTGGAACACCATTATTTTTGTCTTACTGAGATGTACTGTCAGGGCCCAGGTCTGACAGAAGATCTAGGTGCTGCTGTAGGCCCTCCTTGGTTGGTGACAGAAGCACCAGATCATCAGCAAACAGTAGACATTTGACTTCAGATTCTAGTAACGTGAGGCCGGGTGCTGCAGACTGTTCTAGTGCCCTCGGCCATGTGGAAAGAAATGTGTGTGTTTTTTTACAATTTTAACCGCACACTTGTTGTTTGTGTACATGGATTTTATAATGTCGTATGTTTTACCCCCAACACCACTTTCCATCAATTTGTACAGCAGGTCCTCGTGCCAAATTGAGTCAAAAGCTTTTTTGAAATCAACAAAGCATGAGAAGACTTTGCCTTTGTTTTGGTTTGTTTGTTTGTTAATTAGGGTGTGCAGGGTGAATACGTGGTCTGTCGTACGGTCATTTGGTAAAAAGCCAATTTGATATTTGCTCAGTACATTTTTTTCTTTGAGGAAATGTACGAGTCTGATGGTAATGATAATGCAGAGGATTTTCCCAAGGTTACTGTTGACGCATATTCCACGGTAGTTAATGGGGACAAATTTGTCTCCACTTCTGTGGTTCAGTGTGATCAGTCCTTAGTTCCAAATATTGGAGAATTTGCCAGAGCTGAGGATGATGTTAAAGAGTTTAAAGTATAGCCAATTGATCTGTATATTTTATCATTTCATTTAGGATACCTTCAACACCACAGGCCTTTTTGGGTTGGAGGGTTTGTATTTTGTCCTGTCGTTCATTCAATGTAATTGGAGAATCCGGTGGGTTCTGGTAGTCTTTAATAGTTGATTCTAAGATTTGTATCTCTCTGTCCTGTCTATCTCTTTCCGGTCTCTCTCTCTCCTGTCTCTGTCTCTCTCTCTCCTGTCTCTGTCTCTCTCTCTCCTGTCTTTGTCTCTCTCTCTCTTTGTCTGTCTCGCTCGGTCTGCCTCTCCCCTGTCTCTCTCTCTCTGTCTACCTGTCTCTGCCTCTGTTGCTCTCTCTCTCGCTCTCTCATATCTCTCCTCTCTCTTTCCTATCTCTGCCTCTTTCTCTACTCTCTCATATCTCTCCTCTTTCCTGTCTCTCTCCCTCTCTATCTCTGCCTCTTTCTCTACTCTCTCATATCTCTCCTCTCTCACTCTCTCTCTTTCTCCCCTATCTACTCTCTCTCCACCTCTCTTTCTCTCACCCTGCTATCTATCCCTCTCTCTCTCCCTGCTCTCCCCTCCCGCCCACCTCTCTTCTCTCTACCCTGCTATCTCATCCCCTCTCTCTCTCCCTGCTCTCCCTCCCCACTCTCTTCTCCTCACCCTGCTATCTATCCCTCTCTCTCTTTGCCCTGCTCTCCCTCCCGCCACCTCTCGTCTCTCGTCGCCCTGCTCTCCCTCTTCTCCACCTCTCTTTCTCCCCTATTTACTCTCCTCCCTCCACCTCTCTTTCTCTCCTCACCCTGCCTTCTATCCCTTTCTCTCTTGCCCTGCTCTCCCTCCCCTCACCGCTCTTCTCTCTCGCCCTGCATTTCTATCCCTTCTCTCTTGCCCTGCCTCTCCCTCCTCCACCTCTCTCTCTCTCGCCGCTGCCTCTCCCTCTCTCTCCACACTCTTACCTATTCAGCTGTGAAATCTGAAATAACTGTGCAATGCCAGTTAGTCATCCCAGTCCCAACTGAATATAACCCTCTGCCTCAGCTCAGAGCCTGTAGTCTCTGATGACTGTGTCTCATTGTTCTCCAGCCCAGGTCCAATCTAACGACCTGCTCTATATAGCTCTCTGTCTCTCGCTGTCTCTCTCTCGTGTCTCTCTCTGTCTCTCTCTCTTCGTCTCTCTCTCCTCTGCTCTCTCTCTTCTTTCGTCTCTCTCTCTCTGTCTCTCTCTTTCTGTTCTCTCTCTTCTCGCTTCTCTTTCTCCTCCTGTCTGTCTCTGTCTCTCTCCTCTCGGCTCTTTCTGTCTCTCTCTCTCTCTATCTGTCTCTCTCTTTTCTTAGTCTCTCTATCTCTCTGGTCTCTCTCTCTCTGTTTGCTTTCTCTCTGTTCTTCTCTGTAATTCTGTTTCTCTTTGTCTCTCCCTCTCTCTGTCTCTCTCTCTCTCTCTCTTCCAGTAGTTCAGATTAATTAGCTCTGTGTAATAACACCTTACAGGGACGTTGCTGTCTTCCTGTCCTTCCCTGGGTTTCTAAGGGGTTAGCCAACCATCTCAGTCAGGCCAGACCCCCAGTTGAGGGCAGAACTGGTTCATCTGAAGCATGCCCCAACACGGTTTCAGTGTTCATTCAGACTGAACCCTGTTCAGCACGTTTCCTGTCGACCTGTGAAACCCTGGAACACACTGCTGCTTTCCCTTGGCACCCTATTCCCTAAGTGCACTACTTTAGACAAGGCCATATGCCCCTATTCCCTATATAGTGCACTACTTTAGACAGGGCTTATGGCACTTTCCTCTCTCCTCTGTCTGCTCTCTCTTTCTCTTCTTCTCTCGTGTCTCTCTCGTCTTCTCCGCTTTCTCTCTGTCTGTCTGCGTCTCTCTCTCTGTCTCTCTGGTCTCTCTCGTCTCTCTACTTCCTGAGCTCCTGCCATGTCTGGTGTCCTGGGTTGATAGATGTCCTCTTCCACTCAAGCCCATTTGCACAGGTGAGATGTCCTTTCTCTACCAGCCATGTTGGTGTCTGCTGCGTGAGATGCTTTCCACCAGCCATTGTGGTGTGGCGTTCGATTCATTGTCTCTTCCACCAGCTCATGCTTTGCTGTGGTAGAGCAATGTTATCTCTCACCCATCCGTACTCTTGTTTGCTGATGCGTCTATTCCATCTCTCTTTTT